>NC_079432.1:18149856-18297966 GCF_026213295.1 Gadus chalcogrammus | reverse complement strand
GCTTACCAAAGGGTTATTGGGCCATACTCCACTATTTGGAAGTGGAATATATTAGTTTTGAGCAAAATCAACAATGTAAGGTCAAAAACACGTTGTTGGTCGAAAAGTGATTCTAGCGCTCTGAAAAGCATTTGGAACGCATAAAAACAAGAAATGTTGATTTTTCTGTTCATTTCAGAAAACAAGTCGAAAACACATTGTTGGTCAAAAAGTGATTCTAGCGCTCTGAAAAGCATTTTGCAAGCGTAAAAACCAAAAATGTTGATATCTGTCAATTTCAATGCAAACGTGTTATTAAGCTTACCAAAGGGTTATAGGGCCATACTCCACTATTTGGAAGTGGAATACATTAGTTTTGAGCAAAATCAACAATATAAGGTCAAAGACACATTGTTGGTCAAAAAGTGATTCTAGCGCTCTGAAAAGCATTTGGCACGCATAAAAACAAGAAATGTTGATTTTTCTGTTCATTTCAGAAAGCAAGTCGAAAACACATTGTTGGTCAAAAAGTGATTCTAAGCGCTCTGAAAAGAATTTTGCCGGCTTAAAAATAATAAATGTTGGTATCTCTGTCAATTTCAATGCAAACGTGTTACTAAGCTTACCAAAGGGTAATAGGGCCATACTCCACCATTTGGAAGGGGAATACATTAGTTTTGAGCAAAATCAACAATATAAGGTCAAAGACACATTGTTGGTCAAAAAGTGATTCTAGCGCTCTGAAAAGCATTTGGCACGCATAAAAACAAGAAATGTTGATTTTTCTGTTCATTTCAGAAAGCAAGTCGAAAACACATTGTTGGTCAAAAAGTGATTCTAAGCGCTCTGAAAAGAATTTTGCCGGCTTAAAAATAATAAATGTTGGTATCTCTGTCAATTTCAATGCAAACGTGTTACTAAGCTTACCAAAGGGTAATAGGGCCATACTCCACCATTTGGAAGGGGAATACATTAGTTTTGAGCAAAATCAACAATATAAGGTCAAAGACACATTGTTGGTCAAAAAGTGATTCTAGCGCTCTGAAAAGCATTTGGAACGCATAAAAACAAGAAATGTTGGTATCTCTGTCAATTTCAATGCAAACGTGTTACTTAGCTTACCAAAGGGTTATAGGGCCATACTCCACTATTTGGAAGTGGAATACATTAGTTTTGAGTAGAATCAACAATATAAGATTAAAGACACATTGTTGGTCAAAAAGTGATTCTAGCGCTCTGAAAAGCATTTTGCAAGCGTAAAAAACAAAAATGTTGATATCTGTCAATTTCAATGCAAACGTGTTACTAAGCTTATCAAAGGGTTATAGGGCCATACTCCACTATTTGGAAGTGTAATACATTAGTTTTGAGCAAAATCAACAATATAAGGTTAAAGACACATTGTTGGTCAAAAAGTGATTCTAGCGCTCTGAAAAGCATTTGGCACGCATAAAAACAAGAAATGTTGATTTTTCTGTTCATTTCAGAAAACAAGTCGAAAACACATTGTTGGTCAAAAAGTGATTCTAGCGCTCTGAAAAGCATTTGGAACGCATAAAAACAAGAAATGTTGATTTTTCTGTTCATTTCAGAAAACAAGTCGAAAACACATTGTTGGTCAAAAAGTGATTCTAGCGCTCTGAAAAGCATTTTGCAAGCGTAAAAACCAAAAATGTTGATATCTGTCAATTTCAATGCAAACGTGTTATTAAGCTTACCAAAGGGTTATAGGGCCATACTCCACTATTTGGAAGTGGAATACATTAGTTTTGAGCAAAATCAACAATATAAGGTCAAAGACACATTGTTGGTCAAAAAGTGATTCTAGCACTCTGAAAAACATTTGGCACGCATAAAAACAAGAAATGTTGATATTTCTGTTCGTTTCAGAAAAACAAGTCAAAAACACATTGTTGGTCAAAAAGTGATTCTAAGCGCTCTGAAAATAATTTTGCCGGCATAAAAATAATAAATGTTGGTATCTCTGTCAATTTCAATGCAAACGTGTTACTAAGCTTACCAAAGGGTAATAGGGCCATACTCCACCATTTGGAAGGGGAATACATTAGTTTTGAGCAAAATCAACAATATAAGGTCAAAGACACATTGTTGGTCAAAAAGTGATTCTAGCGCTCTGAAAAGCATTTGGCACGCATAAAAACAAGAAATGTTGATATTTCTGTTCGTTTCAGAAAAACAAGTCAAAAACACATTGTTGGTCAAAAAGTGATTCTAAGCGCTCTGAAAAGAATTTTGCCGGCATAAAAATAATAAATGTTGGTATCTCTGTCAATTTCAATGCAAACGTGTTACAAAGCTTACCAATGGGTTATTGGGCCTTACTCCACTATTTGGAAGTGGAATATATTAGCTTTGAGCAAAATCAACAATGTAAGGTCAAAAACACGTTGTTGGTCGAAAAGTGATTCTAGCGCTCTGAAAAGCATTTGGAACGCATAAAAACAAGAAATGTTGATTTTTCTGTTCATTTCAGAAAACAAGTCGAAAACACATTGTTGGTCAAAAAGTGATTCTAGCGCTCTGAAAAGCATTTTGCAAGCGTAAAAACCAAAAATGTTGATATCTGTCAATTTCAATGCAAACGTGTTATTAAGCTTACCAAAGGGTTATGGGGCCATACTCCACTATTTGGAAGTGGAATACATTAGTTTTGAGCAAAATCAACAATATAAGGTTAAAGACACATTGTTGGTCAAAAAGTGATTCTAGCGCTCTGAAAAGCATTTGGCACGCATAAAAACAAGAAATGTTGATTTTTCTGTTCATTTCAGAAAGCAAGTCGAAAACACATTGTTGGTCAAAAAGTGATTCTAAGCGCTCTGAAAAGAATTTTGCCGGCTTAAAAATAATAAATGTTGGTATCTCTGTCAATTTCAATGCAAACGTGTTACTAAGCTTACCAAAGGGTAATAGGGCCATACTCCACTATTTGGTAGTGGAATACATTAGTTTTGAGCAAAATCAACAATATAAGGTCAAAGACACATTGTTGGTCAAAAAGTGATTCTAGCGCTCTGAAAAACATTTGGCACGCATAAAAACAAGAAATGTTGATATTTCTGTTCGTTTCAGAAAAACAAGTCAAAAACACATTGTTGGTCAAAAAGTGATTCTAAGCGCTCTGAAAAGAATTTTGCCGGCATAAAAATAATAAATGTTGGTATCTCTGTAAATTTCAATGCAAACGTGTTACTAAGCTTACCAAAGGGTAATAGGGCCATACTCCACCATTTGGAAGGGGAATACATTAGTTTTGAGCTAAATCAACAATATAAGGTCAAAGACACATTGTTGGTCAAAAAGTGATTCTAGCGCTCTGAAAAGAATTGTGCAGGTATAAAAACAAGAAATGTTGGTATCTCTGTCAATTTCAATGCAAACGTGTTACAAAGCTTACCAAAGGGTTATTGGGCCATACTCCACTATTTGGAAGTGGAATATATTAGTTTTGAGCAAAATCAACAATGTAAGGTCAAAAACACGTTGTTGGTCGAAAAGTGATTCTAGCGCTCTGAAAAGCATAAAAACAAGAAATGTTGGTATCGCATAAAAACAAGAAATGTTGGTATCTCTGTCAATTTCAATGCAAACGTGTTACTTAGCTTACCAAAGGGTTATAGGTCCATACTCCACTATTTGGAAGTGGAATACATTAGTTTTGAGTAGAATCAACAATATAAGATTAAAGACACATTGTTGGTCAAAAAGTGATTCTGGCGCTCTGAAAAGCATTTGGAACGCATAAAAACAAGAGATGTTGGTATCTCTGTCAATTTCAATGCAAACGTGTTACTTAGCTTACCAAAGGGTTATAGGGCCATACTCCACTATTTGGAAGTGGAATACATTAGTTTTGAGTAGAATCAACAATATAAGATTAAAGACACATTGTTGGTCAAAAAGTGATTCTAGCGCTCTGAAAAGCATTTTGCAAGCGTAAAAAACAAAAATGTTGATATTTGTCAATTTCAATGCAAACGTGTTATTAAGCTTACCAAAGGGTTATAGGGCCATACTCCACTATTTGGAAGTGGAATACATTAGTTTTGAGCAAAATCAACAATATAAGGTCAAAGACACATTGTTGGTCAAAAAGTGATTCTAGCGCTCTGAAAAACATTTGGCACGCATAAAAACAAGAAATGTTGATATTTCTGTTCGTTTCAGAAAAACAAGTCAAAAACACATTGTTGGTCAAAAAGTGATTCTAAGCGCTCTGAAAATAATTTTGCCGGCATAAAAATAATAAATGTTGGTATCTCTGTAAATTTCAATGCAAACGTGTTACTAAGCTTACCAAAGGGTAATAGGGCCATACTCCACCATTTGGAAGGGGAATACATTAGTTTTGAGCAAAATCAACAATATAAGGTCAAAGACACATTGTTGGTCAAAAAGTGATTCTAGCGCTCTGAAAAGCATTTGGCACGCATAAAAACAAGAAATGTTGATTTTTCTGTTCATTTCAGAAAACATGTCGAAAACACATTGTTGGTCAAAAAGTGATTCTAGCGCTCTGAAAAGAATTGTGCAGGTATAAAAACAAGAAATGTTGGTATCTCTGTCAATTTCAATGCAAACGTGTTACAAAGCTTACCAAAGGGTTATTGGGCCATACTCCACTATTTGGAAGTGGAATATATTAGTTTTGAGCAAAATCAACAATGTTAGGTCAAAAACACGTTGTTGGTCGAAAAGTGATTCTAGCGCTCTGAAAAGCATTTGGAACGCATAAAAACAAGAAATGTTGATTTTTCTGTTCATTTCAGAAAACAAGTCGAAAACACATTGTTGGTCAAAAAGTGATTCTAGCGCTCTGAAAAGCATTTTGCAAGCGTAAAAACCAAAAATGTTGATATCTGTCAATTTCAATGCAAACGTGTTATTAAGCTTACCAAAGGGTTATGGGGCCATACTCCACTATTTGGAAGTGGAATACATTAGTTTTGAGCAAAATCAACAATATAAGGTTAAAGACACATTGTTGGTCAAAAAGTGATTCTAGCGCTCTGAAAAGCATTTGGCACGCATAAAAACAAGAAATGTTGATTTTTCTGTTCATTTCAGAAAGCAAGTCGAAAACACATTGTTGGTCAAAAAGTGATTCTAAGCGCTCTGAAAAGAATTTTGCCGGCTTAAAAATAATAAATGTTGGTATCTCTGTCAATTTCAATGCAAACGTGTTACTAAGCTTACCAAAGGGTAATAGGGCCATACTCCACTATTTGGTAGTGGAATACATTAGTTTTGAGCAAAATCAACAATATAAGGTCAAAGACACATTGTTGGTCAAAAAGTGATTCTAGCGCTCTGAAAAACATTTGGCACGCATAAAAACAAGAAATGTTGATATTTCTGTTCGTTTCAGAAAAACAAGTCAAAAACACATTGTTGGTCAAAAAGTGATTCTAAGCGCTCTGAAAAGAATTTTGCCGGCATAAAAATAATAAATGTTGGTATCTCTGTAAATTTCAATGCAAACGTGTTACTAAGCTTACCAAAGGGTAATAGGGCCATACTCCACCATTTGGAAGGGGAATACATTAGTTTTGAGCTAAATCAACAATATAAGGTCAAAGACACATTGTTGGTCAAAAAGTGATTCTAGCGCTCTGAAAAGAATTGTGCAGGTATAAAAACAAGAAATGTTGGTATCTCTGTCAATTTCAATGCAAACGTGTTACAAAGCTTACCAAAGGGTTATTGGGCCATACTCCACTATTTGGAAGTGGAATATATTAGTTTTGAGCAAAATCAACAATGTAAGGTCAAAAACACGTTGTTGGTCGAAAAGTGATTCTAGCGCTCTGAAAAGCATAAAAACAAGAAATGTTGGTATCGCATAAAAACAAGAAATGTTGGTATCTCTGTCAATTTCAATGCAAACGTGTTACTTAGCTTACCAAAGGGTTATAGGTCCATACTCCACTATTTGGAAGTGGAATACATTAGTTTTGAGTAGAATCAACAATATAAGATTAAAGACACATTGTTGGTCAAAAAGTGATTCTGGCGCTCTGAAAAGCATTTGGAACGCATAAAAACAAGAGATGTTGGTATCTCTGTCAATTTCAATGCAAACGTGTTACTTAGCTTACCAAAGGGTTATAGGGCCATACTCCACTATTTGGAAGTGGAATACATTAGTTTTGAGTAGAATCAACAATATAAGATTAAAGACACATTGTTGGTCAAAAAGTGATTCTAGCGCTCTGAAAAGCATTTTGCAAGCGTAAAAAACAAAAATGTTGATATTTGTCAATTTCAATGCAAACGTGTTATTAAGCTTACCAAAGGGTTATAGGGCCATACTCCACTATTTGGAAGTGGAATACATTAGTTTTGAGCAAAATCAACAATATAAGGTCAAAGACACATTGTTGGTCAAAAAGTGATTCTAGCGCTCTGAAAAACATTTGGCACGCATAAAAACAAGAAATGTTGATATTTCTGTTCGTTTCAGAAAAACAAGTCAAAAACACATTGTTGGTCAAAAAGTGATTCTAAGCGCTCTGAAAATAATTTTGCCGGCATAAAAATAATAAATGTTGGTATCTCTGTAAATTTCAATGCAAACGTGTTACTAAGCTTACCAAAGGGTAATAGGGCCATACTCCACCATTTGGAAGGGGAATACATTAGTTTTGAGCAAAATCAACAATATAAGGTCAAAGACACATTGTTGGTCAAAAAGTGATTCTAGCGCTCTGAAAAGCATTTGGCACGCATAAAAACAAGAAATTTTGATTTTTCTGTTCATTTCAGAAAACATGTCGAAAACACATTGTTGGTCAAAAAGTGATTCTAGCGCTCTGAAAAGAATTGTGCAGGTATAAAAACAAGAAATGTTGGTATCTCTGTCAATTTCAATGCAAACGTGTTACAAAGCTTACCAAAGGGTTATTGGGCCATACTCCACTATTTGGAAGTGGAATATATTAGTTTTGAGCAAAATCAACAATGTTAGGTCAAAAACACGTTGTTGGTCGAAAAGTGATTCTAGCGCTCTGAAAAGCATTTGGAACGCATAAAAACAAGAAATGTTGATTTTTCTGTTCATTTCAGACAACAAGTCCAAAACACATTGTTGGTCAAAAAGTGATTCTAGCGCTCTGAAAAGCATTTGGCACGCATAAAAACAAGAAATGTTGATTTTTCTGTTCATTTCAGAAAGCAAGTCGAAAACACATTGTTGGTCAAAAAGTGATTCTAAGCGCTCTGAAAAGAATTTTGCCGGCATAAAAATAATAAATGTTGGTATCTCTGTCAATTTCAATGCAAACGTGTTACAAAGCTTACCAAAGGGTTATTGGGCCATACTCCACTATTTGGAAGTGGAATATATTAGTTTTGAGCAAAATCAACAATGTAAGGTCAAAAACACGTTGTTGGTCGAAAAGTGATTCTAGCGCTCTGAAAAGCATTTGGAACGCATAAAAACAAGAAATGTTGATTTTTCTGTTCATTTCAGAAAACAAGTCGAAAACACATTGTTGGTCAAAAAGTGATTCTAGCGCTCTGAAAAGCATTTTGAAAGCGTAAAAACCAAAAATGTTGATATCTGTCAATTTCAATGCAAACGTGTTATTAAGCTTACCAAAGGGTTATAGGGCCATACTCCACTATTTGGAAGTGGAATACATTAGTTTTGAGCAAAATCAACAATATAAGGTCAAAGACACATTGTTGGTCAAAAAGTGATTCTAGCGCTCTGAAAAGCATTTGGCACGCATAAAAACAAGAAATGTTGATTTTTCTGTTCATTTCAGAAAGCAAGTCGAAAACACATTGTTGGTCAAAAAGTGATTCTAAGCGCTCTGAAAAGAATTTTGCCGGCTTAAAAATAATAAATGTTGGTATCTCTGTCAATTTCAATGCAAACGTGTTACTAAGCTTACCAAAGGGTAATAGGGCCATACTCCACCATTTGGAAGGGGAATACATTAGTTTTGAGCAAAATCAACAATATAAGGTCAAAGACACATTGTTGGTCAAAAAGTGATTCTAGCGCTCTGAAAAGCATTTGGCACGCATAAAAACAAGAAATGTTGATTTTTCTGTTCATTTCAGAAAACAAGTCGAAAACACATTGTTGGTCAAAAAGTGATTCTAGCGCTCTGAAAAGCATTTTGCAAGCGTAAAAACCAAAAATGTTGATATCTGTCAATTTAAATGCAAACGTGTTATTAAGCTTACCAAAGGGTTATAGGGCCATACTCCACTATTTGGAAGTGGAATATATTAGTTTTGAGCAAAATCAACAATGTAAGGTCAAAAACACGTTGTTGGTCGAAAAGTGATTCTAGCACTCTGAAAAGCATAAAAACAAGAAATGTTGATTTTTCTGTTCATTTCAGAAAACAAGTCGAAAACACATTGTTGGTCAAAAAGTGATTCTAGCGCTCTGAAAAGCATTTTGCAAGCGTGAAAACCAAAAATTTTGATATCTGTCAATTTCAATGCAAACGTGTTATTAAGCTTACCAAAGGGTTATAGGGCCATACTCCACTATTTGGAAGTGGAATACATTAGTTTTGAGCAAAATCAACAATAGAAGGTCAAAGACACATTGTTGGTCAAAAAGTGATTCTAGCGCTCTGAAAAGCATTTGGCACGCATAAAAACAAGAAATGTTGATTTTTCTAGTCATTTCAGAAAACAAGTCGAAAACACATTGTTGGTCAAAAAGTGATTCTAGCGCTCTGAAAAGCATTTTGCAAGCGTGAAAACCAAAATTTTTGATATCTGTCAATTTCAATGCAAACGTGTTATTAAGCTTATTAAAGGGTTATAGGGCCATACTCCACTATTTGGAAGTGGAATACATTAGTTTTGAGCAAAATCAACAATAGAAGGTCAAAGACACATTGTTGGTCAAAAAGTGATTCTAGCGCTCTGAAAAGCATTTGGAACGCATAAAAACAAGAAATGTTGATTTTTCTGTTCATTTCAGAAAACAAGTCGAAAACACATTGTTGGTCGAAAAGTGATTCTAGCGCTCTGAAAAGCATTTGGAACGCATAAAAACAAGAAATGTTGATTTTTCTGTTCATTTCAGAAAACAAGTCGAAAACACATTGTTGGTCAAAAAGTGATTCTAGCGCTCTGAAAAGCATTTTGCAAGCGTAAAAACCAAAAATGTTGATATCTGTCAATTTCAATGCAAACGTGTTATTAAGCTTACTCCACTATTATAGGGCCATACTCCACTATTTGGAAGTGGAATACATTAGTTTTGAGCAAAATCAACAATATAAGGTCAAAGACACATTGTTGGTCAAAAAGTGATTCTAGCGCTCTGAAAAGCATTTGGAACGCATAAAAACAAGAAATGTTGATTTTTCTGTTCATTTCAGAAAGCAAGTCGAAAACACATTGTTGGTCAAAAAGTGATTCTAAGCGCTCTGAAAAGAATTTTGCCGGCTTAAAAATAATAAATGTTGGTATCTCTGTCAATTTCAATGCAAACGTGTTACTAAGCTTACCAAAGGGTAATAGGGCCATACTCCACTATTTGGTAGTGGAATACATTAGTTTTGAGCAAAATCAACAATATAAGGTTAAAAACACATTGTTGGTCAAAAAGTGATTCTGGCGCTCTGAAAAGCATTTGGCACGCATAAAAACAAGAAATGTTGATATCTCTATTCGTTTCAGAAAAACAAGTCAAAAACACATTGTTGGTCAAAAAGTGATTCTAGCGCTCTGAAAAGCATTTTGCCGGCATAAAAACAATAAATGTTGGTATCTCTGTCGATTTCAATGCAAACATGTTACTATGTTTACCAAAGGGTAATAGGGCCATACTCCACCATTTGGAAGGGGAATACATTAGTTTTGAGCAAAATCAACAATATAAGGTCAAAGACACATTGATGGTCAAAAAGTGATTCTAGCGCTCTGAAAAGCATTTCGCATTCATAAAAACAAGAAATGTTGATTTTTCTGTTCATTTCAGAAAACATGTCGAAAACACATTGTTGGTCAAAAAGTGATTCTAGCGCTCTGAAAAGAATTGTGCAGGTATAAAAACAAGAAATGTTGGTATCTCTGTCAATTTCAATGCAAACGTGTTACAAAGCTTACCAAAGGGTTATTGGGCCATACTCCACTATTTGGAAGTGGAATATATTAGTTTTGAGCAAAATCAACAATGTAAGGTCAAAAACACGTTGTTGGTCGAAAAGTGATTCTAGCGCTCTGAAAAGCATTTGGAACGCATAAAAACAAGAAATGTTGATTTTTCTGTTCATTTCAGAAAACAAGTCGAAAACACATTGTTGGTCAAAAAGTGATTCTAGCGCTCTGAAAAGCATTTTGCAAGCGTAAAAACCAAAAATGTTGATATCTGTCAATTTCAATGCAAACGTGTTATTAAGCTTACCAAAGGGTTATAGGGCCATACTCCACTATTTGGAAGTGGAATACATTAGTTTTGAGCAAAATCAACAATATAAGGTCAAAGACACATTGTTGGTCAAAAAGTGATTCTAGTAGTAGTAGTAGTAATCATGGAGGAGGAAACTCAGGAACTTAGAGAGCTGATTGCACAGTTAAAAGCAGATAATGAGCGGTTGCGACAGGGACAGGCTGGCTCAAGTGCTCTACCGTCTACCTCTTCAGCAGTACCTGCTGCCTCTCCTACTTCTGTTCCCTCTGTAGCAGAGAGACTAATTTTTGTGCCTAGAGGAAGTGTACCATCTTTAGGGGAAGGACAGGCATAGGATTGAGTGAGTGGGTGGAGGAGGTGCAGGCGAGTGTGAGGGCTCGACATCTGTCCCGGTCTGACCAGGCGTTTTTTTTGTTCGACCACCTAGAGGGAGAGGCCAAGGAGGAGATAAAGTATCGCTCTGCCTCTGAGAGAGAGGACCCCGCTAGAATACTTGCCATTTTAGACGACCTGTTTGGGTGCTCAGAGTCGTATGTTGCAGTGCAGCAAGCTTTCTTTTCCAGAGGTCAACAAGAAGGAGAAACGCTTCAGGAGTTCTCCCTCGCGTTGATGAGCCTCATGGGGAAAGTGAAGCGGTGCGCCCCCGCTGACATGCCACACGCCGGGGCCCTTCTGAGAGATCAATTTGTTGAGCACATCTTGAATAGTTCCTTGCGACGCGAGTTGAAGCAGTTTGTGCGTCGCCAAACCTGATAGCACCTTGCTTGAGGTGAGGGCCGAGGCGATTCGATGGGAGCGTGAGGGTTTGCCTGGTGGTGTGAGAGGTCGCAGCCACTCGGTCCCCTTAGTGTATGGTGTCCAGTATGGTGTTCATGGTGCCCCCCAGGCTATTGCCCCACCTACCGCGGTGTCTGAGATGAGCGAGATGAGGGAGATGTTGAAGCGTCAACAAGAGCAGCTTGATCAGCTTGTAGGAAGCATTGCTCAGCTACAAAACTCCAACCAGTACCGTCGTCCACCACGGCCTGGGCCTCTAATATGCAGGCGTTGTAACCAGCCGGGACACTATGCAAATGAGTGTGATGGCGAGCGCGTTCCCTCTCGTTCACAGTTTCCCTCACGACCCCCCTTGAATGCTGATCGACAATCTCGCCCTCATTCCATGTCGGAAAACTAGTGCCCATCGAACTGCAGAGCCACAGTTCGGGTGGGGCCGCCACTGGCTCTCAAGCTGTTTCACATAACATGGATGCGTCTGGATTGATTTCGTCTTGCCCCCATTTGGATGTCGATATGGGCGGCATGAAGGTCCCTTGTCTGGTGGACACCGGCTCCATGGTGTCTACCATTTCTGAGAGCTTCTTTCGCCAACATCTTGAACCTTGGGGCCAGGAGCGCCTCCGTTCTTGTCATTGGTTGGAGCTCAGAGCTGCCAACGGTCTGACTATTCCTTACCTCGGATATTTGGAACTTGACGTGAAACTTTGTGGCAAATTGATGCCGCAATGCGGTGTTTTGGTGGTTAGGGACCCGCCTGGTGGCATGCCTTCTCGAGTGCCTGGTATCCTGGGGATGAACGTGATTCGTAAGTGCTACCATGACCTTTTTGGCCAACATGGTGTAGCGTTGTTCTCCCAGGTCTGCATCTCTGAAGCCCCCAAGCCAGTTGTGCAGGTGTGGTGAGACGCAGGGGCAGAGCCCTTTGTAATGATCAGGGCCGTCACAGCCAATGGCTTGCGTCTCCACCTTATTTATTCTGAGGTAGCTTTTTGTGTCGGGAGGTGCCACAATTTGTCTCCTCGTTATTTCCTGCTACGCCCCTCCAGGCCACTTGCTACCGGTATGTACGCGTGCTTTCCCTATGGACGCTCTGGCTGATTTGTTTGGCATGGTGATTTACTTTTTCACACTGGTCGCTTTGCAGCGCTTGTGCCTGTTGCTTGCTGGTGCCTGCTGGTGCCCTGCCTTGGTTGGTGATGCGTGCAGGTTGTTGATCGCGTAACAGTCTCGGTGTGGATTCCAACCGAATGCTAACATTCAGCGGTGCGCTGTGAGCCGCTGGCTTAAGTAGGAAGTTCCCAACTTCCTGGTAGGTATCCCTTATTTTATATCGCTATTGTTTTTAGAATTATGTTTAGCACTAACGGGGTGACCTGTATGGCTTCTAGGTACTGCCGATTGTGTCGTTGCCGACTGCTGTTTTTGCCCCGTTTCCCGAAAGCGTCGTTAGCCTAAGTGGATCGTGAAGTGCGTCGAAAGGGCATCGTAGAGTTTTCACCGCGTTTCCCGAAAGCATCGTGGGGAACGAACGTCTTGAAAACGCTCGTAGCTAACGAGTACTCCAGGGGTGCTCGTAGGTACTCGTAGGACGCTAAGAGCATCGTCAGCTATAGCCTCAGTGGCGACACCATCGGACATTCCGTCTATTGGATGCGTTTTATTAAAACGCATTGCGCCTTTATGTTCTTAGTTTGGTAATTAATAAAGATTATGAATTAATTTATTAACAAAGATGTTAAAATGGCCAAAATAAAAAGGGACAGTCCAGAAAATGTTTGCGCAGGCAGGGCACTCAAAATGTGTGAGAGAAAGTGGGGGGATTTGTGCAGACTGACATAGGCTACTCATAAAACGTAGCATAAAATAATGTACAAAATGAAATAAAATAAAAATAAAGAAATAGAATAAATTATAAAAAAACAAGCAAAGGAGCAGGCAAAAGGCTGGGATATGGTGGGGATTGGTCACGTTGACGGGAATGTTTAGTGACACGTGGGAGGGTGGAGGGGGTTAAAAAAAAGTCTCAATCACTCTTCGACGCGCATGAAAACCAGCCGCGTAGTTATGAGGGAGGCCGTCCTCACACCGATCTTCCTCGTCGTCATCGGCCTCAACGTCCTCCGGTTCAAGCAATGCCACCCCAGCCTTAGCTGCAATTTTGTGCAACATAGCCGTCACACATATCACGGCGCATGAGGGCCGGCGAAAACTGGAGCCCTCCGCCTGACCTGTGAAGGCATCTAAAGCGCAACTTCCACCTCCCGATCGTGCGCTCAACGATGCACCGGGCCAGACGGTGGGCTTCGTTGTATTCCTCATCAATACATACCTTACCCTATTTCCGGAGGGGCTTTTATAGCCAATCAAATTATCAATCAAGGAAACCCTTATGCGGAATCAGATTAAGTCGTCTCTCTTTGCTGCGCAAAGCATGTTTCAGAAATCAGCCCATTAAGATAAATGTAGTTGTCACACAAGCTATTTTTAATTTTTTGTCATATGGAATTATTTCAGGGGGGAAAATGCCGTGAAACGAACAGTGCATTCAGGATTAGGACTGATATATGTCGGTTTCAGCCTAATCAATTGTGTTTTAATGTCTTTAGCATTCATATAATTGCAGTCTATTTTTTTCGTAGGCTACTCTGCTGTTGTCCTTGATGGGGATATATTTTAACCCTTTTTAACACAATTTTCCTGCGACATTCCTGCGTCTCCCCCTCCTACGGAGCCCATTTCAGCACCGTGTCAGTAGACAGTTACAATCCTACGACGTCGTGAGTGCAGCGAATGCGCGTTCACGTTAAGAGGAGTTTCGGGAAACGCTCCAAAGAAATTATCGATGGATCGCAAGATCCATCGGGAGAATGATCGTACGAGCGAAGATCCATCGTTATCGGGAAACGGGGCCCTGGGCTAGCCTGGAGGATAGCGACGAAGACGCCAACGACCACTATCTGAACGTGATCTGTCTGTTGACTTGTCCTTGTGTGTTTCCACCTGTCCGTGTCGCAACTAGTGTGTGTCGGTGAGTGTGTTTGTAGAGTGTTGGCGAGTGCGTGCGTGTTTGTCCTGGGCTAGCCTGGAGGATAGCGACGAAGACGCTAACGACCACTCTTTGAACGTGATCTGTCTGTTGACTTGTCCTTGTGTGTTTCCATCTGTCCGTGTCGCAACTAGTGTGTGTCGGTGTGCGTGTGTGTGTGTGTGTGTGTGTGTGTGTGTAGAGTGTTGGCGAGTGCGTGCGTGTTTGTCCTGGGGAAGTGTTTGGTTTAATTTGGGGGATTCTGTTTATGGTTTGTTTTGAGCCCTGCTTCTGTTAAGCCACTGGCAGGAGGCCTTTTTTTATAGCTGCGGATAACCAGTGGGCTATCACGCATGTTTAAGATCCTTTTTGGCCTGGTTTGTGTGTTTGTGTTATATTTTGTTTTCTTACTCATTTCCTTTTTGTGAATTACATTTTGTGTAGTTGTGTTTATTGTTTTGTTTGGTCGTTTGTATCTGCCCTCATCTCTCTTTTGTTCCTTCGTTTCCAGGCGCTGAGTGCCCACCGCAGGGAGGCAACTAGATCCTTTAGGTGGTGGTGCCCCCTTCCCGAGTGTGGTTTCACGTGTGTCCTCTTGGAATTTCTCTTTTATCATTTTGATCCTGTGTTGCTGTGTGTATGTGCGAGCACGAGTGACTGGTTGGTGTTTATGTGTCCCCCCCCTCCGTCTCCTGGTATCTTGCCCCCTGCTGGTAAGCCTCAGCCCTAACCATCCTGTCTATCCCCTACATACCAATTGATTTCATTTATCCTGTTTTTTTACATGTGGAACACGCATGTTTTAGTTAATAAAAACAACCTATTTTTGGAACTTCGTCTCTGGTGCCGTCAGTCAAACGAACGTGTGTGCTATATAATTGTTTGGATTTAATTGATTAGTATATCCCTGGGTGCAATCCCTAGGGTGGCGTTGTCGGTTAGCTTGTTTTTCCCCTAATGCCACATTTGGCGTCGTCGGCAGGATCGACTTTCTAAAAACACCAGAGGCGTATGTTCCGATATTTATAGGTTGTACTTTACTTTTTTTTTTTTTTCTCCCTTCACTTCAGGCATTTAAATTGACCTTTCTCTCTGTCTGCGTGAGTGTATGTTGGCAAAAACAGCAGTTGTCTTGACCGTCGTAGCAGTTGGCTGCTGTGCTCCTTTTATAGTGGACCAAAAACCTCGCTGGCACAGGTAAATCATAGTTTAGCCATGAATATAGAAGAGCTACAAGAGCTGAGGGAATTGGTGGCACAGCTTAAAGCAGATAATGAGAGATTGAACCTAAGACCGAATCCAGCACCTTCGGGCGATGCCTTACTTGCTGAGCCTGGGGCCTCTGTGGCAGAGAGATTGGTGTTCGTCCCCCGTGATAGAAAGTGTCCCATGTTTAAAGGAAAGTCAGGGATTAAGGTAAATGAATGGATTGAAGAGGCAGAGGCATGCATGCGGGCACGTCACCTTTCTGTGAATGATCAAGCTTTCTTTCTGTTTGATCAGTTAGAAGGGGAGGCCAGAGAGGAGATAAAGTATCGCCCGAGCACCGATAGAAATGATCCCAAAAAGATCAAAAGTATTCTCCGGGAATTGTACGGATGCTCTGTCTTATGTAGCCCTGCAAGAGGCTTTCTTTTCGAGGAAGCAGCAGGATGGTGAAACCTTGTTGGAGTTCTCTTTGGCTTTGATGAGTATTATGAATAGAGTAAAGCATCGTGCACCCGATGGTTTGGTAGGATCACTTTTTTTTCGAACGGCTGAGACGTGTGTTCCTTTGTATACATATTTGTTTGATTTTCTTTTTATTTTCTTTTTTTGTGTTGCTCGCTGTATTTGGTGCGATCTAAATTTTGTTTTTGTCGACAACGCCAAGTGTGGCAAGGTGGTGGGCGAAAGGAAAATAAACTAAAAGATCTAACTAAGAAATAAGAAAAAGGAACCGACAACGCCACCCTGGCAATTTCACCTCAGGGAATTGATGTAAAGTGCAAAGCACACAGGTAAGTCCACTCGTTTAGAAGGCATGAGACGTAGTTCAAATGTTATAGAAAAATACAATTTATTAAATAACTTCTTTCCTTTTCAATGCAAAATCTTCACCATGCAACCAAACGAGAAGGGAAGGGTTGGCCACTTGCGCCTCTCCAGCAGGCCGCGGAAGACGATGCACATTCGGGTGCTGACCAGCCGTTTGACGTGGGGTCCGGCGTGGACCCATGTTGCTGGAATCAGGGCAAGTGACCAAAGGAGAACATGAGGATGCCCCCGGGTTTGGAATTGATGAAGGCCCTTGGGACATAATTGGTCCGGCGGATGGTATGGCAGAATTTGCCACAAAAGGTCGTTGGTCAAGGACTAACAAATCATACTCAAATGGAGGCTCCTCTTCTGGAGATGGTTCGTCCCTGTAATGGCCCTATAACGCTACGGTGAGCTTAGTAACACGTTTGCATTGAAATTGACAGAGATATCAACATTTCTTGTTTTTATGAGCGCAAAATGCTTTTCAGAGCGCTAGAATCACTTTTTGGCCAATAATGTGTTTTTGACCTTACATTGTTGATTTTGCTCAAAACTACTTCCAAATGGTGGAGTAATGGCCCTATAACCCTGTGGTGAGCTTAGTAACACGTTTGCATTGAAATTGACAGAGATATCAACATTTCTTGTTTATGAGCGCAAAATGCTTTTCAGAGCGTTAGAATCACTTTTTGATCACTTCCAAATGGTGGAGTTTGGCCCTTCAACCCTTTGGTCAGCTTAGTAACACGTTTGCATTGAAATTGACAGAGATATCAACATGTCTTATTTTTATGAGCGCAAAATGCTTTTCAGAGCGCTAGAATCACTTTTTGGTCAACAATGTGTTTTTGACCTTACATTGTTGATTTTGCTCAAAACTACATCCAAATGGTGGAGTAATGGCCCTATAACCCTGTGGTGAGCTTAGTAACACGTTTGCATTGAAATTGACAGAGATATCAACATGTCTTATTTTTATGAGCGCAAAATGCTTTTCAGAGCGCTAGAATAACTTTTTGACCAACAATGTGTTTTTGACCTTACATTGTTGATTTTGCTCAAAACTACTCCCAAATGGTGGAGTAATGGCCCTATAACCCTGTGGTGAGCTTAGTAACACGTTTGCATTGAAATTGACCGAGATATCAACATTTCTTGTTTATGAGCGCAAAATGCTTTTCAGAGCGTTAGAATCACTTTTTGATCACTTCCAAATGGTGGAGTTGGCCCTATAACGCTACGGTGAGCTTAGTAACACGTTTGCATTGAAATTGACAGAGATATCAACATTTCTTGTTTATGAGCGCAAAATGCTTTTCAGAGCGTTAGAATCACTTTTTGATCACTTCCAATCCATTGAAATTGACAGAGATATCAACATGTCTTATTTTTATGAGCGCAAAATGCTTTTCAGAGCGCTAGAATCACTTTTTGGCCAACAATGTGTTTTTGACCTTACATTGTTGATTTTGCTCAAAACTACTTCCAAATGGTGGAGTAATGGCCCTATAACCCTGTGGTGAGCATAGTAACACGTTTGCATTGAAATTGACAGAGATATCTACATTTCTTGTTTATGAGCGCAAAATGCTTTTCAGAGCGTTAGAATCACTTTTTGATCACTTCCAAATGGTGGAGTTGGCCCTATAACGCTACGGTGAGCTTAGTAACACGTTTGCATTGAAATTGACAGAGATATCAACATTTCTTGTTTTTATGAGCGCAAAATGCTTTTCAGAGCGCTAGAATCACTTTTTGGCCAATAATGTGTTTTTGACCTTACATTGTTGATTTTGCTCAAAACTACTTCCAAATGGTGGAGTAATGGCCCTATAACCCTGTGGTGAGCTTAGTAACACGTCTGCATTGAAATTGACAGAGATATCAACATTTCTTGTTTATGAGCGCAAAATGCTTTTCAGAGCGTTAGAATCACTTTTTGATCACTTCCAAATGGTGGAGTTTGGCCCTTCAACCCTTTGGTCAGCTTAGTAACACGTTTGCATTGAAATTGACAGAGATATCAACATGTCTTATTTTTATGAGCGCAAAATGCTTTTCAGAGCGCTAGAATCACTTTTTGGTCAACAATGTGTTTTTGACCTTACATTGTTGATTTTGCTCAAAACGACATCAAAATGGTGGAGTAATGGCCCTATAACCCTGTGGTGAGCTTAGTAACACGTTTGCATTGAAATTGACAGAGATATCAACATGTCTTATTTTTATGAGCGCAAAATGCTTTTCAGAGCGCTAGAATCACTTTTTGACCAACAATGTGTTTTTGACCTTACATTGTTGATTTTGCTCAAAACTACTTCCAAATGGTGGAGTAATGGCCCTATAACCCTGTGGTGAGCTTAGTAACACGTTTGCATTGAAATTGACAGAGATATCAACATTTCTTGTTTATGAGCGCAAAATGCTTTTCAGAGCGTTAGAATCACTTTTTGATCACTTCCAAATGGTGGAGTTTGGCCCTTCAACCCTTTGGTCAGCTTAGTAACACGTTTGCATTGAAATTGACAGAGATATCAACATGTCTTATTTTTATGAGCGCAAAATGCTTTTCAGAGCGCTAGAATCACTTTTTGGTCAACAATGTGTTTTTGACCTTACATTGTTGATTTTGCTCAAAACTACATCCAAATGGTGGAGTAATGGCCCTATAACCCTGTGGTGAGCTTAGTAACACGTTTGCATTGAAATTGACAGAGATATCAACATGTCTTATTTTTATGAGCGCAAAATGCTTTTCAGAGCGCTAGAATAACTTTTTGACCAACAATGTGTTTTTGACCTTACATTGTTGATTTTGCTCAAAACTACTTCCAAATGGTGGAGTAATGGCCCTATAACCCTGTGGTGAGCTTAGTAACACGTTTGCATTGAAATTGACCGAGATATCAACATTTCTTGTTTATGAGCGCAAAATGCTTTTCAGAGCGTTAGAATCACTTTTTGATCACTTCCAAATGGTGGAGTTGGCCCTATAACGCTACGGTGAGCTTAGTAACACGTTTGCATTGAAATTGACAGAGATATCAACATTTCTTGTTTTATGAGCGCAAAATGCTTTTCAGAGCGTTAGAATCACTTTTTGATCACTTCCAATGCATTGAAATTGACAGAGATATCAACATGTCTTATTTTTATGAGCGCAAAATGCTTTTCAGAGCGCTAGAATCACTTTTTGGCCAACAATGTGTTTTTGACCTTACATTGTTGATTTTGCTCAAAACTACTTCCAAATGGTGGAGTAATGGCCCTATAACCCTGTGGTGAGCTTAGTAACACGTTTGCATTGAAATTGACAGAGATATCAACATTTCTTGTTTATGAGCGCAAAATGCTTTTCAGAGCGTTAGAATCACTTTTTGATCACTTCCAAACGGTGGAGTTTGGCCCTTCAACCCTTTGGTCAGCTTAGTAACACGTTTGCATTGAAATTGACAGAGATATCAACATGTCTTATTTTTATGAGCGCAAAATGCTTTTCAGAGCGCTAGAATCAATTTTTGGTCAACAATGTGTTTTTGACCTTACATTGTTGATTTTGCTCAAAACTACATCCAAATGGTGGAGTAATGGCCCTATAACCCTGTGGTGAGCTTAGTAACACGTTTGCATTGAAATTGACAGAGATATCAACATGTCTTATTTTTATGAGCGCAAAATGCTTTTCAGAGCGCTAGAATCACTTTTTGACCAACAATGTGTTTTTGACCTTACATTGTTGATTTTGCTCAAAACTACTTCCAAATGGTGGAGTAATGGCCCTATAACCCTGTGGTGAGCTTAGTAACACGTTTGCATTGAAATTGACAGAGATATCTACATTTCTTGTTTACGAGCGCAAAATGCTTTTCAGAGCTTTAGAATCACTTTTTGATCACTTCCAAATGGTGGAGTTGGCCCTATAACGCTACGGTGAGCTTAGTAACACGTTTGCATTGAAATTGACAGAGATATCAACATTTCTTGTTTACGAGCGCAAAATGCTTTTCAGAGCGTTAGAATCACTTTTTGATCACTTCCAAATGGTGGAGTTGGCCCTATAACGCTACGGTGAGCTTAGTAACACGTTTGCATTGAAATTGACAGAGATATCAACATTTCTTGTTTATGAGCGCAAAATGCTTTTCAGAGCGTTAGAATCACTTTTTGATCACTTCCAAATGGTGGAGTTGGCCCTATAACCGCTTACGGTGAGCTTAGTAACACGTTTGCATTGAAATTGACAGAGATATCAACATGTCTTATTTTTATGAGCGCAAAATGCTTTTCAGAGCGCTAGAATCACTTTTTGGTCCAATAATGTGTTTTTGACCTTACATTGTTGATTTTGCTCAAAACTACTTCCAAGTGGTGGAGTAATGGCCCTATAACCCTGTGGTGAGCTTAGTAACACGTTTGCATTGAAATTGACAGAGATATCAACATTTCTTGTTTATGAGCGCAAAATGCTTTTCAGAGCGTTAGAATCACTTTTTGATCACTTCCAAATGGTGGAGTTTGGCCCTTCAACCCTTTGGTCAGCTTAGTAACACGTTTGCATTGAAATTGACAGAGATATCAACATGTCTTATTTTTATGAGCGCAAAATGCTTTTCAGAGCGCTAGAATCACTTTTTGGTCAACAATGTGTTTTTGACCTTACATTGTTGATTTTGCTCAAAACGACATCAAAATGGTGGAGTAATGGCCCTATAACCCTGTGGTGAGCTTAGTAACACGTTTGCATTGAAATTGACAGAGATATCAACATGTCTTATTTTTATGAGCGCAAAATGCTTTTCAGAGCGCTAGAATAACTTTTTGACCAACAATGTGTTTTTGACCTTACATTGTTGATTTTGCTCAAAACTACTTCCAAATGGTGGAGTAATGGCCCTATAACCATGTGGTGAGCTTAGTAACACGTTTGCATTGAAATTGACCGAGATATCAACATTTCTTGTTTATGAGCGCAAAATGCTTTTCAGAGCGTTAGAATCACTTTTTGATCACTTCCAAATGGTGGAGTTGGCCCTATAACGCTACGGTGAGCTTAGTAACACGTTTGCATTGAAATTGACAGAGATATCAACATTTCTTGTTTTATGAGCGCAAAATGCTTTTCAGAGCGTTAGAATCACTTTTTGATCACTTCCAATGCATTGAAATTGACAGAGATATCAACATGTCTTATTTTTATGAGCGCAAAATGCTTTTCAGAGCGCTAGAATCACTTTTTGGCCAACAATGTGTTTTTGACCTTACATTGTTGATTTTGCTCAAAACTACTTCCAAATGGTGGAGTAATGGCCCTATAACCCTGTGGTGAGCTTAGTAACACGTTTGCATTGAAATTGACAGAGATATCAACATTTCTTGTTCATGAGCGCAAAATGCTTTTCAGAGCGTTAGAATCACTTTTTGATCACTTCCAAACGGTGGAGTTTGGCCCTTCAACCCTTTGGTCAGCTTAGTAACACGTTTGCATTGAAATTGACAGAGATATCAACATGTCTTATTTTTATGAGCGCAAAATGCTTTTCAGAGCGCTAGAATCAATTTTTGGTCAACAATGTGTTTTTGACCTTACATTGTTGATTTTGCTCAAAACTACATCCAAATGGTGGAGTAATGGCCCTATAACCCTGTGGTGAGCTTAGTAACACGTTTGCATTGAAATTGACAGAGATATCAACATGTCTTATTTTTATGAGCGCAAAATGCTTTTCAGAGCGCTAGAATCACTTTTTGACCAACAATGTGTTTTTGACCTTACATTGTTGATTTTGCTCAAAACTACTTCCAAATGGTGGAGTAATGGCCCTATAACCCTGTGGTGAGCTTAGTAACACGTTTGCATTGAAATTGACAGAGATATCTACATTTCTTGTTTACGAGCGCAAAATGCTTTTCAGAGCTTTGGAATCACTTTTTGATCACTTCCAAATGGTGGAGTTGGCCCTATAACGCTACGGTGAGCTTAGTAACACGTTTGAATTGAAATTGACAGAGATATCAACATTTCTTGTTTACGAGCGCAAAATGCTTTTCAGAGCGTTAGAATCACTTTTTGATCACTTCCAAATGGTGGAGTTGGCCCTATAACGCTACGGTGAGCTTAGTAACACGTTTGCATTGAAATTGACAGAGATATCAACATTTCTTGTTTATGAGCGCAAAATGCTTTTCAGAGCGTTAGAATCACTTTTTGATCACTTCCAAATGGTGGAGTTGGCCCTATAACGCTACGGTGAGCTTAGTAACACGTTTGCATTGAAATTGACAGAGATATCAACATGTCTTATTTTTATGAGCGCAAAATGCTTTTCAGAGCGCTAGAATCACTTTTTGGCCAATAATGTGTTTTTGACCTTACATTGTTGATTTTGCTCAAAACTACTTCCAAATGGTGGAGTAATGGCCCTATAACCCTGTGGTGAGCTTAGTAACACGTTGCATTGAAATTGACAGAGATATCAACATTTCTTGTTTATGAGCGCAAAATGCTTTTCAGAGCGTTAGAATCACTTTTTGATCACTTCCAAATGGTGGAGTTTGGCCCTTCAACCCTTTGGTCAGCTTAGTAACACGTTTGCATTGAAATTGACAGAGATATCATCATGTCTTATTTTTATGAGCGCAAAATGCTTTTCAGAGCGCTAGAATCACTTTTTGGTCAACAATGTGTTTTTGACCTTACATTGTTGATTTTGCTCAAAACTACATCCAAATGGTGGAGTAATGGCCCTATAACCCTGTGGTGAGCTTAGTAACACGTTTGCATTGAAATTGACAGAGATATCAACATGTCTTATTTTTATGAGCGCAAAATGCTTTTCAGAGCGCTAGAATAACTTTTTGACCAACAATGTGTTTTTGACCTTACATTGTTGATTTTGCTCAAAACTACTCCCAAATGGTGGAGTAATGGCCCTATAACCCTGTGGTGAGCTTAGTAACACGTTTGCATTGAAATTGACCGAGATATCAACATTTCTTGTTTATGAGCGCAAAATGCTTTTCAGAGCGTTAGAATCACTTTTTGATCACTTCCAAATGGTGGAGTTGGCCCTATAACGCTACGGTGAGCTTAGTAACACGTTTGCATTGAAATTGACAGAGATATCAACATTTCTTGTTTATGAGCGCAAAATGCTTTTCAGAGCGTTAGAATCACTTTTTGATCACTTCCAATGCATTGAAATTGACAGAGATATCAACATGTCTTATTTTTATGAGCGCAAAATGCTTTTCAGAGCGCTAGAATCACTTTTTGGCCAACAATGTGTTTTTGACCTTACATTGTTGATTTTGCTCAAAACTACTTCCAAATGGTGGAGTAATGGCCCTATAACCCTGTGGTGAGCTTAGTAACACGTTTGCATTGAAATTGACAGAGATATCTACATTTCTTGTTTATGAGCGCAAAATGCTTTTCAGAGCGTTAGAATCACTTTTTGATCACTTCCAAATGGTGGAGTTGGCCCTATAACGCTACGGTGAGCTTAGTAACACGTTTGCATTGAAATTGACAGAGATATCAACATTTCTTGTTTTTATGAGCGCAAAATGCTTTTCAGAGCGCTAGAATCACTTTTTGGCCAATAATGTGTTTTTGACCTTACATTGTTGATTTTGCTCAAAACTACTTCCAAATGGTGGAGTAATGGCCCTATAACCCTGTGGTGAGCTTAGTAACACGTTTGCATTGAAATTGACAGAGATATCAACATTTCTTGTTTATGAGCGCAAAATGCTTTTCAGAGCGTTAGAATCACTTTTTGATCACTTCCAAATGGTGGAGTTTGGCCCTTCAACCCTTTGGTCAGCTTAGTAACACGTTTGCATTGAAATTGACAGAGATATCAACATGTCTTATTTTTATGAGCGCAAAATGCTTTTCAGAGCGCTAGAATCACTTTTTGGTCAACAATGTGTTTTTGACCTTACATTGTTGATTTTGCTCAAAACGACATCAAAATGGTGGAGTAATGGCCCTATAACCCTGTGGTGAGCTTAGTAACACGTTTGCATTGAAATTGACAGAGATATCAACATGTCTTATTTTTATGAGCGCAAAATGCTTTTCAGAGCGCTAGAATCACTTTTTGACCAACAATGTGTTTTTGACCTTACATTGTTGATTTTGCTCAAAACTACTTCCAAATGGTGGAGTAATGGCCCTATAACCCTGTGGTGAGCTTAGTAACACGTTTGCATTGAAATTGACAGAGATATCAACATTTCTTGTTTATGAGCGCAAAATGCTTTTCAGAGCGTTAGAATCACTTTTTGATCACTTCCAAATGGTGGAGTTTGGCCCTTCAACCCTTTGGTCAGCTTAGTAACACGTTTGCATTGAAATTGACAGAGATATCAACATGTCTTATTTTTATGAGCGCAAAATGCTTTTCAGAGCGCTAGAATCACTTTTTGGTCAACAATGTGTTTTTGACCTTACATTGTTGATTTTGCTCAAAACTACATCCAAATGGTGGAGTAATGGCCCTATAACCCTGTGGTGAGCTTAGTAACACGTTTGCATTGAAATTGACAGAGATATCAACATGTCTTATTTTTATGAGCGCAAAATGCTTTTCAGAGCGCTAGAATAACTTTTTGACCAACAATGTGTTTTTGACCTTACATTGTTGATTTTGCTCAAAACTACTTCCAAATGGTGGAGTAATGGCCCTATAACCCTGTGGTGAGCTTAGTAACACGTTTGCATTGAAATTGACCGAGATATCAACATTTCTTGTTTATGAGCGCAAAATGCTTTTCAGAGCGTTAGAATCACTTTTTGATCACTTCCAAATGGTGGAGTTGGCCCTATAACGCTACGGTGAGCTTAGTAACACGTTTGCATTGAAATTGACAGAGATATCAACATTTCTTGTTTTATGAGCGCAAAATGCTTTTCAGAGCGTTAGAATCACTTTTTGATCACTTCCAATGCATTGAAATTGACAGAGATATCAACATGTCTTATTTTTATGAGCGCAAAATGCTTTTCAGAGCGCTAGAATCACTTTTTGGCCAACAATGTGTTTTTGACCTTACATTGTTGATTTTGCTCAAAACTACTTCCAAATGGTGGAGTAATGGCCCTATAACCCTGTGGTGAGCTTAGTAACACGTTTGCATTGAAATTGACAGAGATATCAACATTTCTTGTTTATGAGCGCAAAATGCTTTTCAGAGCGTTAGAATCACTTTTTGATCACTTCCAAACGGTGGAGTTTGGCCCTTCAACCCTTTGGTCAGCTTAGTAACACGTTTGCATTGAAACTGACAGAGATATCAACATGTCTTATTTTTATGAGCGCAAAATGCTTTTCAGAGCGCTAGAATCAATTTTTGGTCAACAATGTGTTTTTGACCTTACATTGTTGATTTTGCTCAAAACTACATCCAAATGGTGGAGTAATGGCCCTATAACCCTGTGGTGAGCTTAGTAACACGTTTGCATTGAAATTGACAGAGATATCAACATGTCTTATTTTTATGAGCGCAAAATGCTTTTCAGAGCGCTAGAATCACTTTTTGACCAACAATGTGTTTTTGACCTTACATTGTTGATTTTGCTCAAAACTACTTCCAAATGGTGGAGTAATGGCCCTATAACCCTGTGGTGAGCTTAGTAACACGTTTGCATTGAAATTGACAGAGATATCTACATTTCTTGTTTACGAGCGCAAAATGCTTTTCAGAGCTTTAGAATCACTTTTTGATCACTTCCAAATGGTGGAGTTGGCCCTATAACGCTACGGTGAGCTTAGTAACACGTTTGCATTGAAATTGACAGAGATATCAACATTTCTTGTTTACGAGCGCAAAATGCTTTTCAGAGCGTTAGAATCACTTTTTGATCACTTCCAAATGGTGGAGTTGGCCCTATAACGCTACGGTGAGCTTAGTAACACGTTTGCATTGAAATTGACAGAGATATCAACATTTCTTGTTTATGAGCGCAAAATGCTTTTCAGAGCGTTAGAATCACTTTTTGATCACTTCCAAATGGTGGAGTTGGCCCTATAACGCTACGGTGAGCTTAGTAACACGTTTGCATTGAAATTGACAGAGATATCAACATGTCTTATTTTTATGAGCGCAAAATGCTTTTCAGAGCGCTAGAATCACTTTTTGGCCAATAATGTGTTTTTGACCTTACATTGTTGATTTTGCTCAAAACTACTTCCAAATGGTGGAGTAATGGCCCTATAACCCTGTGGTGAGCTTAGTAACACGTTTGCATTGAAATTGACAGAGATATCAACATTTCTTGTTTATGAGCGCAAAATGCTTTTCAGAGCGTTAGAATCACTTTTTGATCACTTCCAAATGGTGGAGTTTGGCCCTTCAACCCTTTGGTCAGCTTAGTAACACGTTTGCATTGAAATTGACAGAGATATCAACATGTCTTATTTTTATGAGCGCAAAATGCTTTTCAGAGCGCTAGAATCACTTTTTGGTCAACAATGTGTTTTTGACCTTACATTGTTGATTTTGCTCAAAACGACATCAAAATGGTGGAGTAATGGCCCTATAACCCTGTGGTGAGCTTAGTAACACGTTTGCATTGAAATTGACAGAGATATCAACATGTCTTATTTTTATGAGCGCAAAATGCTTTTCAGAGCGCTAGAATAACTTTTTGACCAACAATGTGTTTTTGACCTTACATTGTTGATTTTGCTCAAAACTACTTCCAAATGGTGGAGTAATGGCCCTATAACCATGTGGTGAGCTTAGTAACACGTTTGCATTGAAATTGACCGAGATATCAACATTTCTTGTTTATGAGCGCAAAATGCTTTTCAGAGCGTTAGAATCACTTTTTGATCACTTCCAAATGGTGGAGTTGGCCCTATAACGCTACGGTGAGCTTAGTAACACGTTTGCATTGAAATTGACAGAGATATCAACATTTCTTGTTTTATGAGCGCAAAATGCTTTTCAGAGCGTTAGAATCACTTTTTGATCACTTCCAATGCATTGAAATTGACAGAGATATCAACATGTCTTATTTTTATGAGCGCAAAATGCTTTTCAGAGCGCTAGAATCACTTTTTGGCCAACAATGTGTTTTTGACCTTACATTGTTGATTTTGCTCAAAACTACTTCCAAATGGTGGAGTAATGGCCCTATAACCCTGTGGTGAGCTTAGTAACACGTTTGCATTGAAATTGACAGAGATATCAACATTTCTTGTTCATGAGCGCAAAATGCTTTTCAGAGCGTTAGAATCACTTTTTGATCACTTCCAAACGGTGGAGTTTGGCCCTTCAACCCTTTGGTCAGCTTAGTAACACGTTTGCATTGAAATTGACAGAGATATCAACATGTCTTATTTTTATGAGCGCAAAATGCTTTTCAGAGCGCTAGAATCAATTTTTGGTCAACAATGTGTTTTTGACCTTACATTGTTGATTTTGCTCAAAACTACATCCAAATGGTGGAGTAATGGCCCTATAACCCTGTGGTGAGCTTAGTAACACGTTTGCATTGAAATTGACAGAGATATCAACATGTCTTATTTTTATGAGCGCAAAATGCTTTTCAGAGCGCTAGAATCACTTTTTGACCAACAATGTGTTTTTGACCTTACATTGTTGATTTTGCTCAAAACTACTTCCAAATGGTGGAGTAATGGCCCTATAACCCTGTGGTGAGCTTAGTAACACGTTTGCATTGAAATTGACAGAGATATCTACATTTCTTGTTTACGAGCGCAAAATGCTTTTCAGAGCTTTGGAATCACTTTTTGATCACTTCCAAATGGTGGAGTTGGCCCTATAACGCTACGGTGAGCTTAGTAACACGTTTGAATTGAAATTGACAGAGATATCAACATTTCTTGTTTACGAGCGCAAAATGCTTTTCAGAGCGTTAGAATCACTTTTTGATCACTTCCAAATGGTGGAGTTGGCCCTATAACGCTACGGTGAGCTTAGTAACACGTTTGCATTGAAATTGACAGAGATATCAACATTTCTTGTTTATGAGCGCAAAATGCTTTTCAGAGCGTTAGAATCACTTTTTGATCACTTCCAAATGGTGGAGTTGGCCCTATAACGCTACGGTGAGCTTAGTAACACGTTTGCATTGAAATTGACAGAGATATCAACATGTCTTATTTTTATGAGCGCAAAATGCTTTTCAGAGCGCTAGAATCACTTTTTGGCCAATAATGTGTTTTTGACCTTACATTGTTGATTTTGCTCAAAACTACTTCCAAATGGTGGAGTAATGGCCCTATAACCCTGTGGTGAGCTTAGTAACACGTTTGCATTGAAATTGACAGAGATATCAACATTTCTTGTTTATGAGCGCAAAATGCTTTTCAGAGCGTTAGAATCACTTTTTGATCACTTCCAAATGGTGGAGTTTGGCCCTTCAACCCTTTGGTCAGCTTAGTAACACGTTTGCATTGAAATTGACAGAGATATCAACATGTCTTATTTTTATGAGCGCAAAATGCTTTTCAGAGCGCTAGAATCACTTTTTGGTCAACAATGTGTTTTTGACCTTACATTGTTGATTTTGCTCAAAACTACTTCCAAGTGGTGGAGTAATGGCCCTATAACCCTGTGGTGAGCTTAGTAACACGTTTGCATTGAAATTGACAGAGATATCAACATTTCTTGTTTATGAGCGCAAAATGCTTTTCAGAGCGTTAGAATCACTTTTTGATCACTTCCAAATGGTGGAGTTTGGCCCTTCAACCCTTTGGTCAGCTTAGTAACACGTTTGCATTGAAATTGACAGAGATATCAACATGTCTTATTTTTATGAGCGCAAAATGCTTTTCAGAGCGCTAGAATCACTTTTTGGTCAACAATGTGTTTTTGACCTTACATTGTTGATTTTGCTCAAAACTACATCCAAATGGTGGAGTAATGGCCCTATAACCCTGTGGTGAGCTTAGTAACACGTTTGCATTGAAATTGACAGAGATATCAACATGTCTTATTTTTATGAGCGCAAAATGCTTTTCAGAGCGCTAGAATAACTTTTTGACCAACAATGTGTTTTTGACCTTACATTGTTGATTTTGCTCAAAACTACTTCCAAATGGTGGAGTAATGGCCCTATAACCCTGTGGTGAGCTTAGTAACACGTTTGCATTGAAATTGACCAAGATATCAACATTTCTTGTTTATGAGCGCAAAATGCTTTTCAGAGCGTTAGAATCACTTTTTGATCACTTCCAAATGGTGGAGTTGGCCCTATAACGCTACGGTGAGCTTAGTAACACGTTTGCATTGAAATTGACAGAGATATCAACATTTCTTGTTTTATGAGCGCAAAATGCTTTTCAGAGCGTTAGAATCACTTTTTGATCACTTCCAATGCATTGAAATTGACAGAGATATCAACATGTCTTATTTTTATGAGCGCAAAATGCTTTTCAGAGCGCTAGAATCACTTTTTGGCCAACAATGTGTTTTTGACCTTACATTGTTGATTTTGCTCAAAACTACTTCCAAATGGTGGAGTAATGGCCCTATAACCCTGTGGTGAGCTTAGTAACACGTTTGCATTGAAATTGACAGAGATATCAACATTTCTTGTTCATGAGCGCAAAATGCTTTTCAGAGCGTTAGAATCACTTTTTGATCACTTCCAAACGGTGGAGTTTGGCCCTTCAACCCTTTGGTCAGCTTAGTAACACGTTTGCATTGAAATTGACAGAGATATCAACATGTCTTATTTTTATGAGCGCAAAATGCTTTTCAGAGCGCTAGAATCAATTTTGGTCAACAATGTGTTTTTGACCTTACATTGTTGATTTTGCTCAAAACTACATCCAAATGGTGGAGTAATGGCCCTATAACCCTGTGGTGAGCTTAGTAACACGTTTGCATTGAAATTGACAGAGATATCAACATGTCTTATTTTTATGAGCGCAAAATGCTTTTCAGAGCGCTAGAATCACTTTTTGACCAACAATGTGTTTTTTGACCTTACATTGTTGATTTTGCTCAAAACTACTTCCAAATGGTGGAGTAATGGCCCTATAACCCTGTGGTGAGCTTAGTAACACGTTTGCATTGAAATTGACAGAGATATCTACATTTCTTGTTTACGAGCGCAAAATGCTTTTCAGAGCTTTAGAATCACTTTTTGATCACTTCCAAATGGTGGAGTTGGCCCTATAACGCTACGGTGAGCTTAGTAACACGTTTGCATTGAAATTGACAGAGATATCAACATTTCTTGTTTACGAGCGCAAAATGCTTTTCAGAGCGTTAGAATCACTTTTTGATCACTTCCAAATGGTGGAGTTGGCCCTATAACGCTACGGTGAGCTTAGTAACACGTTTGCATTGAAATTGACAGAGATATCAACATTTCTTGTTTATGAGCGCAAAATGCTTTTCAGAGCGTTAGAATCACTTTTTGATCACTTCCAATTGGTGGAGTTGGCCCTATAACGCTACGGTGAGCTTAGTAACACGTTTGCATTGAAATTGACAGAGATATCAACATGTCTTATTTTTATGAGCGCAAAATGCTTTTCAGAGCGCTAGAATCACTTTTTGGCCAATAATGTGTTTTTGACCTTACATTGTTGATTTTGCTCAAAACTACTTCCAAATGGTGGAGTAATGGCCCTATAACCCTGTGGTGAGCTTAGTAACACGTTTGCATTGAAATTGACAGAGATATCAACATTTCTTGTTTATGAGCGCAAAATGCTTTTCAGAGCGTTAGAATCACTTTTTGATCACTTCCAAATGGTGGAGTTTGGCCCTTCAACCCTTTGGTCAGCTTAGTAACACGTTTGCATTGAAATTGACAGAGATATCAACATGTCTTATTTTTATGAGCGCAAAATGCTTTTCAGAGCGCTAGAATCACTTTTTGGTCAACAATGTGTTTTTGACCTTACATTGTTGATTTTGCTCAAAACTACTTCCAAATGGTGGAGTAATGGCCCTATAACCCTGTGGTGAGCTTAGTAACACGTTTGCATTGAAATTGACAGAGATATCAACATTTCTTGTTTATGAGCGCAAAATGCTTTTCAGAGCGTTAGAATCACTTTTTGATCACTTCCAAATGGTGGAGTTTGGCCCTTCAACCCTTTGGTCAGCTTAGTAACACGTTTGCATTGAAATTGACAGAGATATCAACATGTCTTATTTTTATGAGCGCAAAATGCTTTTCAGAGCGCTAGAATCACTTTTTGGTCAACAATGTGTTTTTGACCTTACATTGTTGATTTTGCTCAAAACTACATCCAAATGGTGGAGTAATGGCCCTATAACCCTGTGGTGAGCTTAGTAACACGTTTGCATTGAAATTGACAGAGATATCAACATGTCTTATTTTTATGAGCGCAAAATGCTTTTCAGAGCGCTAGAATCACTTTTTGACCAACAATGTGTTTTTGACCTTACATTGTTGATTTTGCTCAAAACTACTTCCAAATGGTGGAGTAATGGCCCTATAACCCTGTGGTGAGCTTAGTAACACGTTTGCATTGAAATTGACAGAGATATCAACATTTCTTGTTTATGAGCGCAAAATGCTTTTCAGAGCGTTAGAATCACTTTTTGATCACTTCCAAATGGTGGAGTTTGGCCCTTCAACCCTTTGGTCAGCTTAGTAACACGTTTGCATTGAAATTGACAGAGATATCAACATGTCTTATTTTTATGAGCGCAAAATGCTTTTCAGAGCGCTAGAATCACTTTTTGGTCAACAATGTGTTTTTGACCTTACATTGTTGATTTTGCTCAAAACTACATCCAAATGGTGGAGTAATGGCCCTATAACCCTGTGGTGAGCTTAGTAACACGTTTGCATTGAAATTGACAGAGATATCAACATGTCTTATTTTTATGAGCGCAAAATGCTTTTCAGAGCGCTAGAATCACTTTTTGACCAACAATGTGTTTTTGACCTTACATTGTTGATTTTGCTCAAAACTACTTCCAAATGGTGGAGTAATGGCCCTATAACCCTGTGGTGAGCTTAGTAACACGTTTGCATTGAAATTGACCGAGATATCAACATTTCTTGTTTATGAGCGCAAAATGCTTTTCAGAGCGTTAGAATCACTTTTTGATCACTTCCAAATGGTGGAGTTGGCCCTATAACGCTACGGTGAGCTTAGTAACACGTTGCATTGAAATTGACAGAGATATCAACATTTCTTGTTTATGAGCGCAAAATGCTTTTCAGAGCGTTAGAATCACTTTTTGATCACACGTCTCAGCCTTTCGAAAAAAAAGTGATCCTGCCGACAACGCCAAGTGTGGCAAGGTGGTAGGCGAAAGGAAAATAAACTAAAAGATCTAACTAAGAAATAAGAAAAAGGAACCGACAACGCCACCCTGGCAATTTCACCTCAGGGAATTGATGTAAAGTGCAAAGCACACAGGTAAGTCCACTCGTTTAGAAGGCATGAGACGTAGTTCAAATGTTATAGAAAAATACAATTTATTAAATAACTTCTTTCCTTTTCAATGCAAAATCTTCACCATGCAACCAAACGAAAACAAACAATACACACAAAATAGTTGAGATAAACGCAAAACTAAATAAGTAATCAAATCAAAAGAAAACAAACAATACACACAAAATAGTTGAGATAAACGCAGAACTAAATAAGTAATCAAACCAAAAGAAAAACAATACACACAAAATAGTTGAGATAACGCAGAACTAGATAAGTAATCAAACCAAAAGAAAACAAATCATTCAAATAATTAGAACACACATCAACACTCATGCACACACGGATGGGGGGAAACCCCGGTTAAAAGGCACACTGGATGAACACCCTTGGTAGAACTACCTCGGGGGGGGTGCGCCGCAGCGACAGGCGGCAGTAGGCACGAGGTGCCAGCCGGAGCAAAGCACGTGAAGTAAACAACACGGCGTGCAGCAGCAGTGAAGCGGAGTAGCGTGGAAAGGCAATATCAGCCAGCAATGCAGCAGCGAAGCAGAGTAGCGTGGAAAGGCAAGATCAGCCTAGCAAAGCAGCAGCGAAGCAGAGTAGCGTGGGAAGGCAAGATCAGCCTGGCAAAGCAGCAGCGAAGCAGAGTAGCGTGGGAAGGCAAGATCAGCCTGGCAAAGCAGCAGCAGCCCCAATGAGCTGATTGCAGTTGGTCCTGTTTACGACCGAACATGATGTGGCTACATAAAACAGAAATGCTACAGTTGTTTGCTATGCTAACACATACCTGTTTACGACCAAACACTGGCATACACACACACACACACACACTCGCGTTCACACAGGAGGAGGGAGTGAGAGAGGACTCCGGCCGTCATCAGCGTTTACCTGAGAACACACTAGCGTTAGCCATCAGACAGCATCAACTACATTGCCACGAAAGAATACTTAAAATAACTTGCTTACAAGAACTTACACCATAGCTCGCACGAAAACCCTGAAGCAGCAACAAATAGTCGCCCTATCGGACCAGACTACCTTTTGGCCCGGAAGTGACGCGCAAGTGACAGGAGCGCAAAAAGAAAGAGGCAGGTGGAGGATGGCTGCTTTTATACCGCCCACATCATGACGGCCACTAGTGGTACTTAACCGTGACTAACATGGATAGCACCTCTATCCTGCTACATTCTACCCCACCTTCTTGGATCGTCGTTCCGACGATCAACACAACAAGCTAACTCCAGGTCTAAACAAGGCAGACACTGAGTTGGACACAGAAGCAGAAGGGTTGGCCACTTGCGCCTCTCCAGCAGGCCGCGGAAGACGATGCACATTCGGGTGCTGACCAGCCGTTTGACGTGGGGTCCGGCGTGGACCCATGTTGCTGGAATCAGGGCAAGTGACCAAAGGAGAACATGAGGATGCCCCCGGGTTTGGAATTGATGAAGGCCCTTGGGACATAATTGGTCCGGCGGATGGTATGGCAGAATTTGCCACAAAAGGTCGTTGGTCAAGGACTAACAAATCATACTCAAATGGAGGCTCCTCTTCTGGAGATGGTTCGTCCCTGTAATGGCCCTATAACGCTACGGTGAGCTTAGTAACACGTTTGCATTGAAATTGACAGAGATATCAACATTTCTTGTTTTTATGAGCGCAAATGCTTTTCAGAGCGCTAGAATCACTTTTTGGCCAATAATGTGTTTTTGACCTTACATTGTTGATTTTGCTCAAAACTACTTCCAAATGGTGGAGTAATGGCCCTATAACCCTGTGGTGAGCTTAGTAACACGTTTGCATTGAAATTGACAGAGATATCAACATTTCTTGTTTATGAGCGCAAAATGCTTTTCAGAGCGTTAGAATCACTTTTTGATCACTTCCAAATGGTGGAGTTTGGCCCTTCAACCCTTTGGTCAGCTTAGTAACACGTTTGCATTGAAATTGACAGAGATATCAACATGTCTTATTTTTATGAGCGCAAAATGCTTTTCAGAGCGCTAGAATCACTTTTTGGTCAACAATGTGTTTTTGACCTTACATTGTTGATTTTGCTCAAAACTACATCCAAATGGTGGAGTAATGGCCCTATAACCCTGTGGTGAGCTTAGTAACACGTTTGCATTGAAATTGACAGAGATATCAACATGTCTTATTTTTATGAGCGCAAAATGCTTTTCAGAGCGCTAGAATAACTTTTTGACCAACAATGTGTTTTTGACCTTACATTGTTGATTTTGCTCAAAACTACTCCCAAATGGTGGAGTAATGGCCCTATAACCCTGTGGTGAGCTTAGTAACACGTTTGCATTGAAATTGACCGAGATATCAACATTTCTTGTTTATGAGCGCAAAATGCTTTTCAGAGCGTTAGAATCACTTTTTGATCACTTCCAAATGGTGGAGTTGGCCCTATAACGCTACGGTGAGCTTAGTAACACGTTTGCATTGAAATTGACAGAGATATCAACATTTCTTGTTTATGAGCGCAAAATGCTTTTCAGAGCGTTAGAATCACTTTTTGATCACTTCCAATGCATTGAAATTGACAGAGATATCAACATGTCTTATTTTTATGAGCGCAAAATGCTTTTCAGAGCGCTAGAATCACTTTTTGGCCAACAATGTGTTTTTGACCTTACATTGTTGATTTTGCTCAAAACTACTTCCAAATGGTGGAGTAATGGCCCTATAACCCTGTGGTGAGCTTAGTAACACGTTTGCATTGAAATTGACAGAGATATCTACATTTCTTGTTTATGAGCGCAAAATGCTTTTCAGAGCGTTAGAATCACTTTTTGATCACTTCCAAATGGTGGAGTTGGCCCTATAACGCTACGGTGAGCTTAGTAACACGTTTGCATTGAAATTGACAGAGATATCAACATTTCTTGTTTTATGAGCGCAAAATGCTTTTCAGAGCGTTAGAATCACTTTTTGATCACTTCCAATGCATTGAAATTGACAGAGATATCAACATGTCTTATTTTTATGAGCGCAAAATGCTTTTCAGAGCGCTAGAATCACTTTTTGGCCAACAATGTGTTTTTGACCTTACATTGTTGATTTTGCTCAAAACTACTTCCAAATGGTGGAGTAATGGCCCTATAACCCTGTGGTGAGCTTAGTAACACGTTTGCATTGAAATTGACAGAGATATCAACATTTCTTGTTTATGAGCGCAAAATGCTTTTCAGAGCGTTAGAATCACTTTTTGATCACTTCCAAACGGTGGAGTTTGGCCCTTCAACCCTTTGGTCAGCTTAGTAACACGTTTGCATTGAAACTGACAGAGATATCAACATGTCTTATTTTTATGAGCGCAAAATGCTTTTCAGAGCGCTAGAATCAATTTTGGTCAACAATGTGTTTTTGACCTTACATTGTTGATTTTGCTCAAAACTACATCCAAATGGTGGAGTAATGGCCCTATAACCCTGTGGTGAGCTTAGTAACACGTTTGCATTGAAATTGACAGAGATATCAACATGTCTTATTTTTATGAGCGCAAAATGCTTTTCAGAGCGCTAGAATCACTTTTTGACCAACAATGTGTTTTTGACCTTACATTGTTGATTTTGCTCAAAACTACTTCCAAATGGTGGAGTAATGGCCCTATAACCCTGTGGTGAGCTTAGTAACACGTTTGCATTGAAATTGACAGAGATATCTACATTTCTTGTTTACGAGCGCAAAATGCTTTTCAGAGCTTTAGAATCACTTTTTGATCACTTCCAAATGGTGGAGTTGGCCCTATAACGCTACGGTGAGCTTAGTAACACGTTTGCATTGAAATTGACAGAGATATCAACATTTCTTGTTTACGAGCGCAAAATGCTTTTCAGAGCGTTAGAATCACTTTTTGATCACTTCCAAATGGTGGAGTTGGCCCTATAACGCTACGGTGAGCTTAGTAACACGTTTGCATTGAAATTGACAGAGATATCAACATTTCTTGTTTATGAGCGCAAAATGCTTTTCAGAGCGTTAGAATCACTTTTTGATCACTTCCAAATGGTGGAGTTGGCCCTATAACGCTACGGTGAGCTTAGTAACACGTTTGCATTGAAATTGACAGAGATATCAACATGTCTTATTTTTATGAGCGCAAAATGCTTTTCAGAGCGCTAGAATCACTTTTTGGCCAATAATGTGTTTTTGACCTTACATTGTTGATTTTGCTCAAAACTACTTCCAAATGGTGGAGTAATGGCCCTATAACCCTGTGGTGAGCTTAGTAACACGTTTGCATTGAAATTGACAGAGATATCAACATTTCTTGTTTATGAGCGCAAAATGCTTTTCAGAGCGTTAGAATCACTTTTTGATCACTTCCAAATGGTGGAGTTTGGCCCTTCAACCCTTTGGTCAGCTTAGTAACACGTTTGCATTGAAATTGACAGAGATATCAACATGTCTTATTTTTATGAGCGCAAAATGCTTTTCAGAGCGCTAGAATCACTTTTTGGTCAACAATGTGTTTTTGACCTTACATTGTTGATTTTGCTCAAAACGACATCAAAATGGTGGAGTAATGGCCCTATAACCCTGTGGTGAGCTTAGTAACACGTTTGCATTGAAATTGACAGAGATATCAACATGTCTTATTTTTATGAGCGCAAAATGCTTTTCAGAGCGCTAGAATAACTTTTTGACCAACAATGTGTTTTTGACCTTACATTGTTGATTTTGCTCAAAACTACTTCCAAATGGTGGAGTAATGGCCCTATAACCATGTGGTGAGCTTAGTAACACGTTTGCATTGAAATTGACCGAGATATCAACATTTCTTGTTTATGAGCGCAAAATGCTTTTCAGAGCGTTAGAATCACTTTTTGATCACTTCCAAATGGTGGAGTTGGCCCTATAACGCTACGGTGAGCTTAGTAACACGTTTGCATTGAAATTGACAGAGATATCAACATTTCTTGTTTTATGAGCGCAAAATGCTTTTCAGAGCGTTAGAATCACTTTTTGATCACTTCCAATGCATTGAAATTGACAGAGATATCAACATGTCTTATTTTTATGAGCGCAAAATGCTTTTCAGAGCGCTAGAATCACTTTTTGGCCAACAATGTGTTTTTGACCTTACATTGTTGATTTTGCTCAAAACTACTTCCAAATGGTGGAGTAATGGCCCTATAACCCTGTGGTGAGCTTAGTAACACGTTTGCATTGAAATTGACAGAGATATCAACATTTCTTGTTCATGAGCGCAAAATGCTTTTCAGAGCGTTAGAATCACTTTTTGATCACTTCCAAACGGTGGAGTTTGGCCCTTCAACCCTTTGGTCAGCTTAGTAACACGTTTGCATTGAAATTGACAGAGATATCAACATTTCTTATGAGCGCAAAATGCTTTTCAGAGCGCTAGAATCAATTTTTGGTCAACAATGTGTTTTTGACCTTACATTGTTGATTTTGCTCAAAACTACATCCAAATGGTGGAGTAATGGCCCTATAACCCTGTGGTGAGCTTAGTAACACGTTTGCATTGAAATTGACAGAGATATCAACATGTCTTATTTTTATGAGCGCAAAATGCTTTTCAGAGCGCTAGAATCACTTTTTGACCAACAATGTGTTTTTGACCTTACATTGTTGATTTTGCTCAAAACTACTTCCAAATGGTGGAGTAATGGCCCTATAACCCTGTGGTGAGCTTAGTAACACGTTTGCATTGAAATTGACAGAGATATCTACATTTCTTGTTTACGAGCGCAAAATGCTTTTCAGAGCTTTGGAATCACTTTTTGATCACTTCCAAATGGTGGAGTTGGCCCTATAACGCTACGGTGAGCTTAGTAACACGTTTGAATTGAAATTGACAGAGATATCAACATTTCTTGTTTACGAGCGCAAAATGCTTTTCAGAGCGTTAGAATCACTTTTTGATCACTTCCAAATGGTGGAGTTGGCCCTATAACGCTACGGTGAGCTTAGTAACACGTTTGCATTGAAATTGACAGAGATATCAACATTTCTTGTTTATGAGCGCAAAATGCTTTTCAGAGCGTTAGAATCACTTTTTGATCACTTCCAAATGGTGGAGTTGGCCCTATAACGCTACGGTGAGCTTAGTAACACGTTTGCATTGAAATTGACAGAGATATCAACATGTCTTATTTTTATGAGCGCAAAATGCTTTTCAGAGCGCTAGAATCACTTTTTGGCCAATAATGTGTTTTTGACCTTACATTGTTGATTTTGCTCAAAACTACTTCCAAATGGTGGAGTAATGGCCCTATAACCCTGTGGTGAGCTTAGTAACACGTTTGCATTGAAATTGACAGAGATATCAACATTTCTTGTTTATGAGCGCAAAATGCTTTTCAGAGCGTTAGAATCACTTTTTGATCACTTCCAAATGGTGGAGTTTGGCCCTTCAACCCTTTGGTCAGCTTAGTAACACGTTTGCATTGAAATTGACAGAGATATCAACATGTCTTATTTTTATGAGCGCAAAATGCTTTTCAGAGCGCTAGAATCACTTTTTGGTCAACAATGTGTTTTTGACCTTACATTGTTGATTTTGCTCAAAACTACTTCCAAGTGGTGGAGTAATGGCCCTATAACCCTGTGGTGAGCTTAGTAACACGTTTGCATTGAAATTGACAGAGATATCAACATTTCTTGTTTATGAGCGCAAAATGCTTTTCAGAGCGTTAGAATCACTTTTTGATCACTTCCAAATGGTGGAGTTTGGCCCTTCAACCCTTTGGTCAGCTTAGTAACACGTTTGCATTGAAATTGACAGAGATATCAACATGTCTTATTTTTATGAGCGCAAAATGCTTTTCAGAGCGCTAGAATCACTTTTTGGTCAACAATGTGTTTTTGACCTTACATTGTTGATTTTGCTCAAAACTACATCCAAATGGTGGAGTAATGGCCCTATAACCCTGTGGTGAGCTTAGTAACACGTTTGCATTGAAATTGACAGAGATATCAACATGTCTTATTTTTATGAGCGCAAAATGCTTTTCAGAGCGCTAGAATAACTTTTTGACCAACAATGTGTTTTTGACCTTACATTGTTGATTTTGCTCAAAACTACTTCCAAATGGTGGAGTAATGGCCCTATAACCCTGTGGTGAGCTTAGTAACACGTTTGCATTGAAATTGACCAAGATATCAACATTTCTTGTTTATGAGCGCAAAATGCTTTTCAGAGCGTTAGAATCACTTTTTGATCACTTCCAAATGGTGGAGTTGGCCCTATAACGCTACGGTGAGCTTAGTAACACGTTTGCATTGAAATTGACAGAGATATCAACATTTCTTGTTTATGAGCGCAAAATGCTTTTCAGAGCGTTAGAATCACTTTTTGATCACTTCCAATGCATTGAAATTGACAGAGATATCAACATGTCTTATTTTTATGAGCGCAAAATGCTTTTCAGAGCGCTAGAATCACTTTTTGGCCAACAATGTGTTTTTGACCTTACATTGTTGATTTTGCTCAAAACTACTTCCAAATGGTGGAGTAATGGCCCTATAACCCTGTGGTGAGCTTAGTAACACGTTTGCATTGAAATTGACAGAGATATCAACATTTCTTGTTTATGAGCGCAAAATGCTTTTCAGAGCGTTAGAATCACTTTTTGATCACTTCCAAACGGTGGAGTTTGGCCCTTCAACCCTTTGGTCAGCTTAGTAACACGTTTGCATTGAAATTGACAGAGATATCAACATGTCTTATTTTTATGAGCGCAAAATGCTTTTCAGAGCGCTAGAATCAATTTTTGGTCAACAATGTGTTTTTGACCTTACATTGTTGATTTTGCTCAAAACTACATCCAAATGGTGGAGTAATGGCCCTATAACCCTGTGGTGAGCTTAGTAACACGTTTGCATTGAAATTGACAGAGATATCAACATGTCTTATTTTTATGAGCGCAAAATGCTTTTCAGAGCGCTAGAATCACTTTTTGACCAACAATGTGTTTTTGACCTTACATTGTTGATTTTGCTCAAAACTACTTCCAAATGGTGGAGTAATGGCCCTATAACCCTGTGGTGAGCTTAGTAACACGTTTGCATTGAAATTGACAGAGATATCTACATTTCTTGTTTACGAGCGCAAAATGCTTTTCAGAGCTTTAGAATCACTTTTTGATCACTTCCAAATGGTGGAGTTGGCCCTATAACGCTACGGTGAGCTTAGTAACACGTTTGCATTGAAATTGACAGAGATATCAACATTTCTTGTTTACGAGCGCAAAATGCTTTTCAGAGCGTTAGAATCACTTTTTGATCACTTCCAAATGGTGGAGTTGGCCCTATAACGCTACGGTGAGCTTAGTAACACGTTTGCATTGAAATTGACAGAGATATCAACATTTCTTGTTTATGAGCGCAAAATGCTTTTCAGAGCGTTAGAATCACTTTTTGATCACTTCCAAATGGTGGAGTTGGCCCTATAACGCTACGGTGAGCTTAGTAACACGTTTGCATTGAAATTGACAGAGATATCAACATGTCTTATTTTTATGAGCGCAAAATGCTTTTCAGAGCGCTAGAATCACTTTTTGGCCAATAATGTGTTTTTGACCTTACATTGTTGATTTTGCTCAAAACTACTTCCAAATGGTGGAGTAATGGCCCTATAACCCTGTGGTGAGCTTAGTAACACGTTTGCATTGAAATTGACAGAGATATCAACATTTCTTGTTTATGAGCGCAAAATGCTTTTCAGAGCGTTAGAATCACTTTTTGATCACTTCCAAATGGTGGAGTTTGGCCCTTCAACCCTTTGGTCAGCTTAGTAACACGTTTGCATTGAAATTGACAGAGATATCAACATGTCTTATTTTTATGAGCGCAAAATGCTTTTCAGAGCGCTAGAATCACTTTTTGGTCAACAATGTGTTTTTGACCTTACATTGTTGATTTTGCTCAAAACTACTTCCAAATGGTGGAGTAATGGCCCTATAACCCTGTGGTGAGCTTAGTAACACGTTTGCATTGAAATTGACAGAGATATCAACATTTCTTGTTTATGAGCGCAAAATGCTTTTCAGAGCGTTAGAATCACTTTTTGATCACTTCCAAATGGTGGAGTTTGGCCCTTCAACCCTTTGGTCAGCTTAGTAACACGTTTGCATTGAAATTGACAGAGATATCAACATGTCTTATTTTTATGAGCGCAAAATGCTTTTCAGAGCGCTAGAATCACTTTTTGGTCAACAATGTGTTTTTGACCTTACATTGTTGATTTTGCTCAAAACTACATCCAAATGGTGGAGTAATGGCCCTATAACCCTGTGGTGAGCTTAGTAACACGTTTGCATTGAAATTGACAGAGATATCAACATGTCTTATTTTTATGAGCGCAAAATGCTTTTCAGAGCGCTAGAATCACTTTTTGACCAACAATGTGTTTTTGACCTTACATTGTTGATTTTGCTCAAAACTACTTCCAAATGGTGGAGTAATGGCCCTATAACCCTGTGGTGAGCTTAGTAACACGTTTGCATTGAAATTGACAGAGATATCAACATTTCTTGTTTATGAGCGCAAAATGCTTTTCAGAGCGTTAGAATCACTTTTTGATCACTTCCAAATGGTGGAGTTTGGCCCTTCAACCCTTTGGTCAGCTTAGTAACACGTTTGCATTGAAATTGACAGAGATATCAACATGTCTTATTTTTATGAGCGCAAAATGCTTTTCAGAGCGCTAGAATCACTTTTTGGTCAACAATGTGTTTTTGACCTTACATTGTTGATTTTGCTCAAAACTACATCCAAATGGTGGAGTAATGGCCCTATAACCCTGTGGTGAGCTTAGTAACACGTTTGCATTGAAATTGACAGAGATATCAACATGTCTTATTTTTATGAGCGCAAAATGCTTTTCAGAGCGCTAGAATCACTTTTTGACCAACAATGTGTTTTTGACCTTACATTGTTGATTTTGCTCAAAACTACTTCCAAATGGTGGAGTAATGGCCCTATAACCCTGTGGTGAGCTTAGTAACACGTTTGCATTGAAATTGACCGAGATATCAACATTTCTTGTTTATGAGCGCAAAATGCTTTTCAGAGCGTTAGAATCACTTTTTGATCACTTCCAAATGGTGGAGTTGGCCCTATAACGCTACGGTGAGCTTAGTAACACGTTTGCATTGAAATTGACAGAGATATCAACATTTCTTGTTTATGAGCGCAAAATGCTTTTCAGAGCGTTAGAATCACTTTTTGATCACACGTCTCAGCCTTTCGAAAAAAAGTGATCCTGCCGACAACGCCAAGTGTGGCAAGGTGGTAGGCGAAAGGAAAATAAACTAAAAGATCTAACTAAGAAATAAGAAAAAGGAACCGACAACGCCACCCTGGCAATTTCACCTCAGGGAATTGATGTAAAGTGCAAAGCACACAGGTAAGTCCACTCGTTTAGAAGGCATGAGACGTAGTTCAAATGTTATAGAAAAATACAATTTATTAAATAACTTCTTTCCTTTTCAATGCAAAATCTTCACCATGCAACCAAACGAAAACAAACAATACACACAAAATAGTTGAGATAAACGCAAAACTAAATAAGTAATCAAATCAAAAGAAAACAAACAATACACACAAAATAGTTGAGATAAACGCAGAACTAAATAAGTAATCAAACCAAAAGAAAAACAATACACACAAAATAGTTGAGATAAACGCAGAACTAGATAAGTAATCAAACCAAAAGAAAACAAATCATTCAAATAATTAGAACACACATCAACACTCATGCACACACGGATGGGGGGAAACCCCGGTTAAAAGGCACACTGGATGAACACCCTTGGTAGAACTACCTCGGGGGGGGTGCGCCGCAGCGACAGGCGGCAGTAGGCACGAGGTGCCAGCCGGAGCAAAGCACGTGAAGTAAACAACACGGCGTGCAGCAGCAGTGAAGCGGAGTAGCGTGGAAAGGCAATATCAGCCAGCAATGCAGCAGCGAAGCAGAGTAGCGTGGAAAGGCAAGATCAGCCTAGCAAAGCAGCAGCGAAGCAGAGTAGCGTGGGAAGGCAAGATCAGCCTGGCAAAGCAGCAGCGAAGCAGAGTAGCGTGGGAAGGCAAGATCAGCCTGGCAAAGCAGCAGCAGCCCCAATGAGCTGATTGCAGTTGGTCCTGTTTACGACCGAACATGATGTGGCTACATAAAACAGAAATGCTACAGTTGTTTGCTATGCTAACACATACCTGTTTACGACCAAACACTGGCATACACACACACACACACACACTCGCGTTCACACAGGAGGAGGGAGTGAGAGAGGACTCCGGCCGTCATCAGCGTTTACCTGAGAACACACTAGCGTTAGCCATCAGACAGCATCAACTACATTGCCACGAAAGAATACTTAAAATAACTTGCTTACAAGAACTTACACCATAGCTCGCACGAAAACCCTGAAGCAGCAACAAATAGTCGCCCTATCGGACCAGACTACCTTTTGGCCCGGAAGTGACGCGCAAGTGACAGGAGCGCAAAAAGAAAGAGGCAGGTGGAGGATGGCTGCTTTTATACCGCCCACATCATGACGGCCACTAGTGGTACTTAACCGTGACTAACATGGATAGCACCTCTATCCTGCTACATTCTACCCCACCTTCTTGGATCGTCGTTCCGACGATCAACACAACAAGCTAACTCCAGGGTCTAAACAAGGCAGACACTGAGTTGGACACAGAAGCAGAAGGGTTGGCCACTTGCGCCTCTCCAGCAGGCCGCGGAAGACGATGCACATTCGGGTGCTGACCAGCCGTTTGACGTGGGGTCCGGCGTGGACCCATGTTGCTGGAATCAGGGCAAGTGACCAAAGGAGAACATGAGGATGCCCCCGGGTTTGGAATTGATGAAGGCCCTTGGGACATAATTGGTCCGGCGGATGGTATGGCAGAATTTGCCACAAAAGGTCGTTGGTCAAGGACTAACAAATCATACTCAAATGGAGGCTCCTCTTCTGGAGATGGTTCGTCCCTGGGTGACGAGTTGTGGGAAGAGGCAGGATGAGGTGAGTCCACCCCTACGACCGCCTTCAGCATAGTGCGGTGGACCTGTCTGCCCTTTGTCTCATCGTCTACTGGCGCAATAGTATACACTGAGCCACCCTCTCTAGGCATCCTCAACACTCGATACTTCATCGAGCTCCACCGATCTCGGGTCTTCTGGGGCCCCCTGGCCCTGAAGTCGCGCAAGTACACCAACTGCCCTTCCTGCAAAGGCAAATCTATTACATGCTGATCATGGACTCGCCTTCGCCGAGCGGCAGCATGTTTCAAGCGCTCCCTTGCGCCTTCAAAGGCCACCTCCAAGCGGGCTTGATGCTCTTGCACCCACTCATGGATGGACCCCCCGACCGGGCTCTCGACCCTACCCAACAAGAAATCGAGTGGTAGCCTTGGTTCCTGCCCGAACATCAAGGCAAAGGGAGATTCTCCCGTTGATTGGTGGGGAGTCGTGTTGTAACAATAAAGGACGTGAGGAAGACACGTATGCCAATCCCTTTTACGAGACACTGGCAGAGTACGCAGCAGGTTGTGGAGTGTCCGGTTAAACCGCTCGCATTGACCATTTCCTTCGGGGTGGTACGGGGTAGTACGTGATTTTACGATACCATACAAGTTACACAATTGTTGAATGAACGAGCTTTCGAAGTTACGGCCCTGGTCAGAATGCAAACGAGCGGGGACACCAAACTTATAAAACCACTCTGACACCAAAACCCTTGCTACAGTGGTTGCGCGCTGGTCCCGAGTAGGGATAGCCATGGTGTACTTACTAAAAACATCAGTAAGGACCAAAACGCTCTCTAGACCATTCTGGGCCGGCTCTAGAGTAGTGTAGTCGATGGCAAGGATTTCGTTGGGGCGGGAAGCCAAGAGATGTCCCATGACTCCGTGCACCCTTGGGTGAACATCCTTGGCCACTTGACACCTCTCACATTGCTGACACCAACGGGCTACATCGGAGGACATAGCAGGCCAGTAGCATCGAGACCGGAGAAGCGCCAGTGTTCGCTCCACCCCCTGGTGACCATGCTCTTGGTGCACTTGGGTCAGGACCTCGTCTCTCAGTACATTGGGTAACAACAGCTGGTACATGGCTTCAGCACCATCAGGTCGGAACACTTTTCGGTACAGGACATCATCCCTCTCAAGCAGGCGATCCCACTGCCGCAGCAACACTAGCGTAGCTTGGGAGAGCTGTGCCCGCTCCTCACTACTAGGACGCTGCTTCCTCCTCCAAAACACCAACAGTTCCTGTATCACAGGGTCAGTCTGTTGAGCGAGACGAAGTTCAGGCGGAGTAAGCTGTGGCATGGCTGTGATGGTAGCTTGGGTGGCCTCTGCCTTTCCCAAACCCAACGCTTGCTGCAAAGCCTTCGGTATGGCTGTCCCTGGAAGCATCGCCTCTACATCCTGGGGACCAGATGGGTGCTGACGAGAGAGAGCATCGGCATTGGTGTTGCTCTTCCCTGATCGATACTTGATTTCGAAATCGAAAGAGGCTAGCTGCGCTGCCCACCTCTGCTCAGTAGCAGCCAGCTTAGCAGAAGACAAATGACTGAGGGGGTTGTTATCAGTATACACAACACATCTATTTCCCAACAAGTACTCTCTGTCATGGCCCACTTAAGGGCCAAGAACTCGAGTTTCATAGAGCTATAGTTCGCCATGTTCCTCTCTGTAGGTCGCAGGCCCCTGCTAGCATAGGCTATCGGCCTCACCTTGCCCGCCGGAGTCTGAGAGAGGACTGCGCCCAAGCCACCATAGCTTGCATCGACCTCCAGAATGAATGGAAGGGTGAAGTCTGCATAAGCCAACACGGGCGCAGTGGTGAGCTTCGCTTTCAGTGTTTCAAAGTTCTTGTTACACTCTTCAGTCCAACACCTGGAAAACCGCTGGTCAGGCTTCTTGGTGCCACCACACTCAGCCACAGCCCTATGCAGAGGAGCTGCCAGTTTAGCGAATCCCTCCACAAACCGCCGGTAATAACTGGCGAAACCAAGGAAAGAACGAAGCTCCGAGGCAGTAGCGGGAAACGGCCAATTAGCAACCACTTCAATCTTGGCCGGATCTGTGGAGACACCATCAGCCGATATCACATGGCCCAAGTAGTGCACCTCTTTACGAAAGAACGAGCACTTGCTGAGCTTGGCTTTAAGCCCCTCGCATTGAAGCCGCTCCAGCACCACTTTGACCCGAACACTTATATCATCAAGATATAATAAAGTAATAAAGTAAAATACAATAAAGACACACTGCTGGTCACCAAAGATGCGTTGCATCAACCTTTGGAAAGTGCTGGGCGCATTACAGAGCCCAAAAGGCATTCTGTTCCACTCAAATAAACCGAAAGGTGTACAAAACGCGGTCTTTGGCCGGTCGGTCTCAGTGACTGGCACCTGGTGACAGCCACTGGTCAAGTCCAGGGTTGAAAACCAGCAAGCACCGGACAATGCGTCCAAAGACTCTTCTATGCGTGGTAGAGGGAAGGCGTCTCTGCGGGTCTTACGATTAAGCTGCCGGTAATCAACGCACATGCGTAGTTTGCCACCCTTTTTCCGTACCAACACAATCGGGGACGCGTAGGGGCTGCTACTCTCCCGAATTACTTGAGATGAGAGCAGTTGATTGATGTGTTCCTTCACCACCTCATACTCTGAGGGTGGAATGCGCCTATAACGCTGCGCCACTGGAGTATCATCAATCAAAGGAATGTCGTGGGAGATGAGGTTAGTACAACCCAGATCGGTGTCACTGGTGGAGAAAACTGAAGCGTAATGTTCAAGTAGTGACCTCACCTGACCCTGTTCACCAACCGACAATGGCGACACATCCACATCATCCACCTGTTGCTGCACACTGGGTGAAGCTGTCTGGGAAGACACAGTGGCCACATTTGATGGCACCTCGGTGACTCCTGCAGGAAGGCTGACCACGTTCACGAAGTCCAGTGTGCCAACAACAGTGCGGGGGTACAACATAACATCGTTGCAGCCAACATTAATAACAGGTATATAGGCTGTACCCCTTATAACGCAAACTAAAGAAGGGGAAGCCAGCAACCCCGCAGGCAAACCAGCATCCAAAGGCTCAAAAAGTACCGTAGAACCTGAGTACTGCTCAGAACATGTGGCGGCCACCATTCTCATAACACCACCCGGAATCTGCCAGCTCCTCTTACCCCTGACCTTCACCGCCCCTGGAGTGTCTGAGGGAGATAGGACACTTGCATGATGACACTGTTGCAGTGCCTGTGTGGCATTAGGGGAAAAACAAGCTAACCGACAACGCCACCCTAGGGATTGCACCCAGGGATATACTAATCAATTAAATCCAAACAATTATATAGCACACACGTTCGTTTGACTGACGGCACCAGAGACGAAGTTCCAAAAATAGGTTGTTTTTATTAACTAAAACATGCGTGTTCCACATGTAAAAAAACAGGATAAATGAAATCAATTGGTATGTAGGGGATAGACAGGATGGTTAGGGCTGAGGCTTACCAGCAGGGGGCAAGATACCAGGAGACGGAGGGGGGGGACACATAAACACCAACCAGTCACTCAAAATTAATTAATAAAATAATCTAATTAATTAAATAATTAATTAATTAATGTATCGATTAATTAATTAAGGGCGCCCCCAACACATAGGTCGCCTATGCCGAGCGCCAGGGCAAAAATAAGACATTAGAATAGCCTATATAGCAGAGGTGTAGCCATGGTTTCAACATTGGGGGGGACAAATGCCTGGGGGCGGGGTCCGGCCCCCCCAGGCAAAGATTTTGAACATGCATTAATCTGGTGCACTCTGAGAGCAAAATCTCAATACCTATAGCACCTAATTTTGAAGACCTTTCTAGGGATGGATGTTTAAAACACTTTAATACTGGATGTGACCAAGCAGTCTGGGAGTGTGGAAGACTTGAAATTGGGAAAAGGTTGACACACAAATACTTCAGAGCTCTGTTTTCCTTTACTTTTTTAATTAAATATAACATTTTGTGCTCCTCAATATTTCAACCAATCCAGTCAGTTCCTTTTTTCCCACATTCAATTCATTGATGTTTTGTCTTTTTTTACAAAACACACACAAACAAACACCTGCACCACCACAACAAGGACACAAAATTCAGCCAGTACTTCCATTACATTTTTTATTGCATAACCATCACATTTGCCAATGTTGAGTAAAACCCACCCAGGTGCATCTATCTCATGGACCTAAATAGAAGTCACCCCAAAACTTTTGTTACCCCTCAGAAAACATAAGATTTTCAGATATTTTCAACCACTTGTTTAATAAGTAAATAATTATTAGATTGCTATATTAGCAACTGCAACGCTGCTGTGTAAAGTTGTGTCAACTGAAGGAGGCGAGAAAAAAAAAAGAGATGAAGATGATGAAGACAGCGGTTTTAGTATCGATACTGTTGCACATAAGTATCTAATGATCCGTTATTTTTTATTTTATTTTAATCGATTAGTATCTGACTATACATTCTTTTGACAACCCTACACTATATACATGTGTGTTACAAGGGCGTAACCATGGTTTAGACATTGGGGGGGTCCAATTTTTTATTATTATTTGTTAAGTGCATTGCCTACAATTCTATATTTATATATGAAAATGTGGACATTTAGAACATAGTTTCGAGGACTACATTGACCATTTGAATTCACATCTAAAGGAATAGTGTAATAATGTAATGTCTGCCCCGCCCCCCCCCCCCCACACACACATACACACACACTTTGTTTTGGTTAGTTGCTTACTGACCTTAAACACACCTACCAATTACAATTATGCTCTTCCAGTAGTACTGTAGCAAAAAGGATAGCTTCCAATGGAAAAATACCACATACCCAAAGCATGTTTTTTTTATGTTATTTTAATTAGGACAACTACTGATGTACTTTTGTGATGGAAAGACTTTAACAAAAAAATTTGCTGAGGACTTTTAAGTCCAGGTTAATTTCTATAATAAAAGTGTGTTTTAACAATGAGAAGTCTAATAGTCTAATTGAAATCAGAGACTTACACAAAGCATGAAACTTAAAATCTTGATTTTTACTATAAAAAGCAAGTCTGATTATTTACACTGAAAATTATTTACATTGACTGGAACACAGAAGAGAAATGAACATGGGATGTGTATGTAGGTGTAAAAGTGCTACAGCCAAAGGAAAGGCAGCATAGGACTGAGATGGAAAAGTATTAACTAAATAAATGACCCAAAAACCTGGAGGCGTTCATTATTAAGCTCAACTAAGCTCTCCTGTCCAAAGCATCCAACTTTTCCTGATGAACATCAAGAAAAGTTGTTCAGCCGGGTCTGCGTCATCATGGTTCTCAGCCATGTCTTCAGCCGTCTCAAGGCGCTGAAACTTCGCTCTGCCTCTGCTGAGGAGGCAGGAACAACCATCAGCAGTCTCAAAAGGATCTCGACTTGCTTGAAAAGATGTCGCACCTCTGGCACCATTTCCCGGAAAGTGTCTGCTACCTCTGAGGAAGTTGTACAAGTGTAGTTGGCCTGGAACATTTTCAGCTGCACTTCTAAAGCCATGGCATCCATCTCTGGGTATTCATCCACAACTGCATCAATGTTCCCAGAGATGAGTACATCCTCTAATTTTTGCAGTCTTTGAAGCCCGTCCTGGCTGAAGCGCTCATTGCATTGCACCACAGCAGTGTCCAAGGTATTGTAGTACTGCATTCTGTAGTACGCTTGGGCAGTGGAGTGAGAATGTGATGTGGCTGGACCAGTGAAGCGCTTCGGAGGCTTCCGCACATGAGGCATCTTGATTGGCTGCAGATTAAGAGATGTGACAATCTGAGAAGCTTTGGAGTACAGCCAGTCAAAGTGCACTTCAGATCTTTTGGCCTGGATGCCTCTTATCACATGGTCTATAGCAGCCAGCATCCCTGATGTAGTTTGGCTTCTCTGCTGCAGAGAAATGTTCAGCTCCTCCATGACATCTTCTGCCAGAATGATGCCGAGAATGGCATTGCCACTCAAAAAGCTTTTGTGAAGGCCACTGGCTCTTGCAGACATTTCCATCATGGTGGATTGAGACATCTCTTCTGTGGCTGTGAGCACAGATTCATATTGTGAGAGGACAGAGCGCATGGCTGGCGTTCGGACTGTCCATCTGGTGGGGCAGAGAGGCTTCAAAGATGTATGCGTAGCTGTTCGATCTGACTTTGCTACAGCTGTGAAGATAGCCTTGAACTTCCCAGACTGATTGAATAAAATGCCCAACTCATGCACTAACTGCATTGCATCTCTTATAACGGGGGCGGATACACAGGCAGCTTGGGTGATCAAATTGACACAGTGTGGCCCACAATGAACATATACTGCAAGAGGCTGCTCTTTCTTGATATGAGCCTGCACACCTTGCATCCTGCCAGAGATATTGGCTGCCCCATCATAGGTTTGACCTCGTAGCTGTGAAAGTGGGAGATTTAGGCGAATCAAAACATCTTTAGCTACACTAGCTATGTTTTCTCCAGTTGTGGATGTGACCTGATACAGGCCTATGAATTCCTCTCTGGGCTGCAAGTTTTTGTCAACAAAGCGCAGACAGAAGGACTCTTGCTCAACTCCTGCTGCATCCTGTGTCCCATCAATTATAAGGGAAAACTGAACCACTGGCAATGAGTGGATTTCCTGTGTTATTTCGCGTACAATTGTGTTGCTGACAATTTGAAGGACCTCATTCTGAATTTTGGGGCTGGTGAAATTGTTGTGCCGCTGAAGCCAGCTTGAAAGTTCTTCATCACCCTCTGCCTTGTACTTAATTAACTGGTGGAAGTTGCCCTCTTTGTTGTCATGCCCCCTTAAAGCATTGCCCTGTCTGGCCAAGCACCTCACCCCCCCCACAATCTTCAAGAAACTATTCCTGGCCACCTGCTGCTGCTTTTGCAACTGAGAGGAAAGTTGAGTACTGACAGGCTGTTTTTGGTGCAAATATGTTGTCACCGCTGCTGAATGGCAATCGCTGTCTTTATGTTCAGAGAACCTTTGGAGAGCTTTTTTCCAATTACAGAAACCAGTGTTAATAAAAGCACCATCAGCCTTACTGGCTAAAGCGGATTTCTGTTCTCCAAAATATTTGGAACAATAAAAACAAAGCACACCTTTCAGTGAGGGACTGTAGTGAAGCCATTTGTACTGCCTAAACCAACTGTCCAGAAATTTGAGCGTTTTATTTTTCAGGGACTGAGTTTCGATAAAGCGGGTATTGGGCTGGTGTGGGCAGGTACCAAGCTCCTCCTTATGCTGATCTAAACCACTGCCTCCTCTACCTGGCTCTGTCTCTCTTTCCCTGTCAGTCTCCTGAAATATAACATGTAGCGTTGGAATTACCTGTATCTTTTCACTTATCATACACAATATGCAGGTACCTGTAATGCCTTACTTAGCTTCATACTTAAAATAACTGTCTTTGTGCAATACTAAATTGCATTATATTTCACATTCATTCCTCACCTGATCATCTGCATGTCCAGAGCATACCCCTGTCTGGCCACTGCTTTCAGCCTGCCTCTCTGCCTCCCTGTCTGTCTGTGCTGCCTGCATTGTGACCACATGTCATTATGTTATCAGAAGAACAGTGGCTGACCTTCGTGATCATTTTGGTCTATATTTTCTGCTTGTATTAGAAGTAGGCTACTTTTATGTATTGCTGACATGTAGGCCCAGGTTATTAACAATGTTGTAAGGCTGTCTGGTCTCACATTCAAAATTCTCACCTTATCACCTGCATGTCCAGAGCATGTCCCTGTCTGGCCACTGCTTTCAGCATGCCTGTCTCTCTCCCTGTCTCTCTGTGATGCCTGCATTGTGACCCCATTTCATTTTATCAGAAAAAACAGCGACTCATATTTTAATTAGGCTACTCGTTTTATTTGCTCACACATTTAGCTCGTTATCAAGCTACTAATTGTCTGGAGAAAAAAAAAACGTGTGCGCTCGGCTGCTGGTCCAGTTTTATCCGCTTTTTAAGTAACCTTAAATTGTCCGTTACCTCCTCTCCAACACGTTAAATAACGTTACTTACATTCAAATGTCTGGCCACTGCTTTCAGCATGCCTGTCTCTCTCCTTCTCTCTCTGTGCTGCCTGCATCGTAACCATGTCATTTTATCAAAAGAACAGCGACTGACCTTCATGAGCTATATTTAATATTCTGCTTTTACGAGGCTACTCGTTTTATTTGCTTACTCAAAGCTCGGTATCAAGTTACTTACTGTCTGAAAAAAACTGCGTATGCTTGGCTGTTGGTCCAGTTTCTTCTGCTTTTTAGGTAACCTCAAATCCTCCATTACTCAACTTTACTTTCTTGGCTCTCACTGAAGAAAGAGTGTGGGGTAACCATGACAACGCAGAAAGTCGCGAGGTGGTTTCAAACTAAATCGCACAAGTGTACAATTAGGAGGGGGGATTCACACACTTAACAAACGGAAATAAATTGAAAATAAATAAGACATAACAAGAGACCGATCCATTGACAGGGTTCATAAAAAGAGAACATATATTTTACATTTTATTGTGCTGTATATTGGGGGGGACAGGTTAGTATTTTCTCAACATTGGGGGGGACACGACCCCCCCAAAGAATGCGTGGTTACGCCCTTGCTCAGTTGTACTTCACAGACTTTGATATTTGCTCTGCGAAAGAAAAACTGGCGGCTGCCAAAGATTGTCATAGGTTTTTATGGTTTGGGCTACACAAGACATGTGGAAAATGTTGAAACATTGAAGATGCTGAAAATGCCCGGTTAGCTCAGTCGGTAGAGCATGAGACTCTTAATCTCAGGGTCGTGGGTTCGAGCCCTACATTGGGCTATTAACACTTTGGTAATCTTTCAAGATGATCGCAAGCTCACCGTAAACATAGTCTGTGGCGAAGGAAAGCTAAACTCATGCATGAGATACATGCATGTTTATTACTTTGTCTTGGCACCTTACTATTGAAAAATGGCAGGGCATTGTAGATTATAAAACGCAGAGTTACGTATGTAACTCCGGTTCTATGAATCCTGGATGACCGGTGCATTAAGCACTGGATTTATCCGTCTCGCGCATGCGCAGTTCGAGTACCTATACCAACAAGGTCACATGTGACCCTCGTGACACCGGATTGGCTATATAGCCCGGTGTCGACAGAGGATCTGTTCCCAGAATCTTCTCGCAAACCACAAGACTTCTGAGTGACCTGTAACTCTGGCGATCATCCAGGATTCATAGAACCGGAGTTACATACGTAACTCTGCGTTCTATTTCATCCTTACTGACCGCCAGAGGCGGTGCATTAAGCACTGGATGGCCAATACCAACAACGTCACGAAGAATCAAAGCGCTCACCCTACTGACCAGAGACAGCAGAGCTTGGCCTCAGGACCACACCCATTGGATGGGGAGTGGCAACGTTGACCCGGTAGAACCTGGAGAATGTGCTAGGCGACGCCCATGACGCCGCGGCACAGATGGTCCCCAGGGGCACCCCTCTCAGGGCAGCCCATGATGTTGAGACGCTCCTGGTTGAGTGACACCTCACCCTTGATGGCGGGGGGCGGCCACTGGCCCCGTAGGCGTGCATTATGGTCTCCACAATCCAGTGGGACAGCCTCTGCTTTGTTAAAGCACGACCCCTATTAGGGCCACCATGGCAAACAAAAAGCTGCTCCGACTGGCGAATACCGGCGGTAGCAGAAATATAAACCCTAAGGGCCCGCACCGGGCACAGCAGCTCGGACCCACCCTCCCCAGAAGGGGGGTCAAAGCGTGCTAACTGGATGGGCTGGTTAAGGTGATTGCGTGGCAGCACCTTAGGCAGGAACGCAACATTCGGCCATAGAGTGACACCCGAGCCATCAGAGTTCCACCTCAGGCATGTATCACTCACTGATAGGGCATGCAACTCCCCGACCCACTTGGCAGAGGTTATGGCGAGTAAAAAGGCAGCCTTCATGGACAGCCACTTCAACCCCCCTTGACCCAAAGGCTCGAAGGGAGGCGATGACAAGGCTTCCAGCACCAGCGGCAGGTCCCATGCTGGAGACCTCATGGCTGTAGGGGGACGCAGCCTCAAAGCCCCTCTAAGAAAGAGGGACACTAATCTGTGGCACCCTACCGTGGCGCTGTCAACCCTATCATGTAGGGAGGAGATGGCAGCGACATAGACCCTCAAGGTAGAGTGCGAGCGGCCACTATCCAGGAGGGACTGCAGAAATTCCAGCACCGTGGTCACAGCGCAATACACTGGATCCACGGCCCTAGCCGTACACCAGTTGGAGAACAGCTTCCACTTGTTGGCGTACTGCAACCTGGTCATAACAGTACCCCTGACAGCCGCAGTGCACTCCCTCAGCAGTGGGTCGGGCCCTGCAGTGGCCAAGCCCAGAGCTGTAGGCGAGAGGGGTCGGGATGCCAGATCTGACCCCCCAGCTGGGGCAGGAGATCCCTCCTGTCGGGGAGGCGCCATGGCGAGCTGCAGCAGTGGATACCAGAGCCTCCCCGGCCAAAAGGGGGCCACCAGAAGGAGCCGGTGGCCCTGCAAAAGGACCCCCTGGAGTGTCGGCAGAACCAGAGGCAATGGTGGGTATGCATAAAGAGGCCTGTCCGGCCAATCGTGAGAGGCAGGCGTCGGTTGTCACCAACTCCCGGCGTGCCAGAATTGCGCCCATGGGCATGCCTGCCTCCAGATACGCTCTCTTTCTCCATGGAGCCAGAGAGACAAGACACTTCAGGGTCACCTTGACCCTCCTCTGCCTGTGCCACTTGGCATCTAGGTGCAGGCTGTTCAGCCACATTTGGAGTGGGCGCAGGGACAGTAAGCCCAGAGGTACCACAGCTGAAGCAGCTGCCAGCTTGCCCAAAAGCTGAAGAAACTGAATAAAAAGCAGGCTCCTGCCGGCTCTGAAGAGGGGAAGGAGGCGGAGGATGTCGTTCACCCGTCGAGGTGAAAGGTAGACCTTCATGGCGACAGAGTCCAGGACCAACCCCAGATAGGTAACCCGTTGGGAAGGGTCCAGGCAACTCTTTGATTGGTTCACCGTCAAGCCCAGCCGGGCGACGTGCGACAGCAGGCGGGCCGTGTCCTGGGCCACCTGGGACCTGGAGGGCGCACAGACCAGCCAGTCGTCCAGATACGGCAGGACCTTCATGCCCTGCGTCTGCAGGGGTGCGAGGGCTGCCGCCACAACCCTGGTGAAAACCCTCGGGGAGAGGGAAAGCCCGAAGGGAAGTACCCTGAATTGGTAATGCCTGCCCCGATAGGCAAACCTCAGGAACCGCCTGTGGTGTGGCGCAACCGGCACATGAAAATAGGCGTCCTTCAGGTCTATGGTCGTAAACCACTCCCCCCTGGCAACTACCCTCAGGGTGTCCGCCGAGGTGAGCATGTGGAATGGTAAAACTTTTAAAAACGAGTTCAGGCCCCTTAGGTCTAGAATGGGCCTGAATCCGCCGTCTTTCTTGGTTACCAGAAAGTACGCCGAGTAGAACCCCCCGGGTTGTAACTGAGGGTCCACTGGCTCGATCGCACCCTTGGCCAGGAGGGCGGATAGCTCCTGGGCCAGAGCTGCGGCCTTTGTTGGGTCGTGGACGACTGTCATCCTGACCCGGCCGAAGGCCTGGGGCCGGCGTCGGAACTGTAATTCGTACCCCCGGGTTAAGGTGGAAACCACCCAGGGGTCTATAGTACAGGCAGCCCAGTAACTGATCTGCTGCTGGGAAAAACAGCCGACGACCGGCCCCGTGGTCCTAGCGCCTGGCCCCCCGGCCTCTATCGGCTCTGGAGGGGTACCGGTGAGGCTCCGCGGCCCGAGGCTGCCCGGGCGGGGGCGCGAAAGCTATCAGCGGGCTGCTGGGCGGGCCGCCGAGACCTACGTAGGCCCTCATCTCGCGCTGGGTAAGACCGTGGTGGCAGCCGGGGGGGCTCTAGGCCTGCCAGGAGCGGACACACTCCTGTGAAGACCCTACAGCTGCAGGTTGGTTTGCCTAGCTTGGGCAGCTCGCTCCAGCGTCTCCAGGGCAGCTGACCCAAACAGCTCCCCCGGTACCACTGGCACGGCTCTGAGGTCCTTCCTGCATGCCTCCGTCAGGGGCGACTGAGCCAACCAAACCTGGCGGCGAGTCTGGACCAGGGTGGACATAACACGCCCCAATTCCCTGGACATGAGGGCAAAGGCCTGTAGGGACGCATCGCTCAGGTCCTGCGTAGACGGCTCAACTGCAGCTTGTTGCAGCGAGGTCGAGAGCGCCAGCATTAGGTGGGAGAGGGAATTGCCAATCCGCCCCATACGCGCTGCTGCGTCATAGGCCTTCGAGAGCAGGTCGTCTGTGACCCTGCACTGGGGCCGAGGACACCTGGCATCTGGCCGCAAGGCCTGATCGGGGGTAAAAATGAGGGAGGCAATGGCGGGCTCAACGGTTGGCATGCGACCCAACCCATACTGCGCTGGATCCCGCATGGCAGCCAAGGCCCGAGCACTGGAAGAAGGACGGGGGAGAGCCTTGGCATCCTTCCAGCAGACGTGCAGCTCCTTTAAATACTCCTCCGAAGGAGGGACAGAGAAAGGGGCTGTGGCAGGGCTGCGCCTGAAAAAGGCGCTAGGCTGAGCCAAGTCTGCCTGAGGAGCATCAAGCCCCAGGCGAGCTAGGGCCGTACAGATGACGGCCCCGATGGGGTTACCCTCTGTGCTGTGCCCAGAGCTCTGAGCAGAGGAGCGGGAGGCCTCCCCAAAAGCGTTTGAGGCTTCCTCCCCCGTGACACCCTCACTGAAGAGGTTAGCCGATGCCGCCAGCGACAGGACATCGTCCGTGCCCGGCACATCCCCCAAGGAAGGGTCAGGCCGGATGTCAGCCACCGTGCCACCTGCCCCAGGTTGCAGGGTCAGGAGGAGTTCCTGTATCCTCACCATGTCGGACGACAAGCGATCCACCTTGGATGCTAGCTCGTCCCTAGCCCTTTTCCTGAGGGGAGGCCCTGCTCTACCCCGACGCCAAGAATGGCCGGGCTGAGCTGGAGGAAGTGGCGCCATTGATGGAAGGTCGACGGCTGCCGGATGTTCCACCGCTGCGAGCCTAGCCAGCCTGAGTGCCAAGGGCATGGAGCCGCAGTTCATACAGGCCCTCTCGGTAAGGCCCTCCCTCAAATTCTCGAAGCCGAGGCAAGAGGGGCAGCGATCATGGCCATCGTCAGGCTCAAGGAGGGCCACACAGGCGCCACACACATGAGCCATCAGCAGAACACTGGGAGAGGGAGCACTGCCTTCACCAGTGAGCTACTAACTCAAGAAAAGCCAAGAAAGTGTTACCGGGAGAGGACGCGAGAGCGCAGTCTTCACCAGCAAGTGACTGAAAATAATTACACACTCAAATATACAGCAGTGTTCTCGGGAGAGGACGCGAGAGCGCTGCCTTTACCGGTAAGTGACTGAAAAGAAACAAGTGTTACAGGGAGAGGGCGCGAGAGCGCTGCCTTCACCGGTAAGTGACTGAAAAGTAAACCCCAATAGTGTTACAGGGAGAGGGCGTGAGAGCGCAGCCTTCACCGGTAAGTGACCGAAAGAAATACGCAACAGTGTTACAGGGAGAGGACGCGAGAACGCTGACTTCACCGGTAAGTGACCGAAAGAAATACGCAACAGTGTTACAGGGAGAGGGCGCGAGAGCGCTGCCTTCACCGGTAAGTGACCGAAAGAAATACGCAACAGTGTTACAGGGAGAGGACGCGAGAACGCTGACTTCACCGGTAAGTGACTGACAATCTGTCTTTCATTCTTGGCAGGGCAAGGAAAAGCATAATGCAAAGTAGCCACTGTCTTGCAGAGCTTGCTTTCACCTCTTGCCATTGTATACATGTGTTTTAGACATAATTTCAAGGCTGTTGGAGACAGGCAAGAATTGCAATGGATTGCAAGTTTAGAGTCACCCTGGTGGGGTATCGGGTTAACTTTTCAACCAACAATTATAACATCTCAGTTGTACTTCACAGACAACCCGGTATCACACGATTGCGTGCTCATGCGCACGAACGTTAATCTATTGAAGCGTGTTCCAGAGTATGATAGTCCGACTTTTTGCGTGCTACACAGAACGAAATGTAAACCAATGCTTTCTGAATGGGAGTGTTGTCAGACAATGAACGTGCTCCACAAAACGGTACGAGAGAGAGAGAAAGAGAGAGAGGGAGGGACAGAGAGAGAGAGAGAGCGAGTGAGAGGCTTCAGAAAGGGTGTGCGCAGATAGTACAGTGCACCCTAGTTATGTTTATGCCAAAACCACAAATGCTATATGTATATATATATATATTGCCTAATTATATATATTGCCTATATATATATATAGGCTATATATATAATTAGGCTATAATTATATTATTTAGCGTGTAATGAGACAATCTATAGCCAAATTGTCGAAGATGCCCGAGAATCTCCGGGGATATCAGCATGGGAAATCGGCGAATCAGACCCATGAACCTATAAAGAAAGACGTCATCTCAAGCGGGAGAGAACGTTTGCGGTGCTGGTTTGTGTCACGTAAGTTTTTTTTTATTTATTTATTTTTATTATTTATTTAGGCCTCGGAAGACACATTGAGGATTAAGATCCTCATTTTCAATGGTGCCGAGGGTACAACAGGAGTTAATACATTGGAAAGAAAAAAATAAAATAAATTTAAAATTAATATGCATATAAAATAAATACAGTAAAATACAATGGTTGGGTCAAGAGTAACAATCATTGCAGGAGAAGGCAGGTGTACATATGTTAAGACTTGTGAATTCCCTAAGTGAAATAAATGAGCACAACCTTAGTGATTTTTGGACCTCATTCCAAATGAAGGGTGCCTTAAAACAGAAGGCTGTCTTCCCCAGTTTTGTGTTGGCATGTGGCAGATGTAATGTAAGCAAGCTTAGGGAGTGTGTATTGACGGTGTTACGGTTCCAGCTTATGAGAGAGGCGAGATATGGTGGCATTAGCCCAATGATTGTTTTATAAATTAAAAATTTCCAGTGAAAATCCCTTCTTTCAGACAGGGCTGGCCAGCCAACCTTGTTATACAAAGTGCAGTGGTGTGTGCCATAGCGGTCTCCTGTTATAAAACGTAGGGCCGAATGGTACACAGCATCCAGGGTTTTTAGGGTGCTGAGGGATGCATTGCCATAGATTACATCACCATAATCTAAAACTGATATAAAAACAGACTAATAATACGTTTTCTGGCTGGAAAAGTAAAACAGCATCTATTTCTGTATAAAAAAAACAATTTGATCCTAAGCTTTTTAGTGAGTTGTTTCACATGTGATTTAAAATCAAGCTTCTCATCTACCCAAATGCCTAGGTACTTGTAGCTGGGGACCCTTTCTAGAGTGGTACCATTTGTAGAGCAGAGTTTTAAGCTGTTAAAATCAGTGCTTCTAGCTTTAGTAAAAAGGATCCATTTGGTTTTTGCACAGTTAAGAACAAGTTATAGGTCACTTAACTGCTTCTCTAGTATGTGGAAGGAGAGCTGCAATGAATTTATGGCAGAGTCAATGTTTGAGGCACTGCAGTGCAGAACTGTGTCATCCGCATAAAGATGAACTTGACAAAATGGAGTGAGTGTGGAGGCAATTTCATTTATATAAATAATAAAAAGTAAAGGTCCAAGGACAGAGCCTTGGGGTACCCCCTTGTCAATATCTAAAAAGAGCGATATTATTTTGCCCACCTTTACACATTGGGAGCGACCAGTCAGATAACTTTTAAACAACTGAAGGCTCATATGGTCAAAGCCCATAAGTGACAATTTGTTTAAAAGCAGGTGGTGGTCCACAGTGTCAAAGGCCTTTGAGAGGTCCACAAATAGTGCAGCACAATGTTGCTTATTGTCCAAGAAAAGCAATGACATCATTCACCACAAGGGAGGCTGCAGAAATAGTGCCATGTCGGGCTCTAAAACCTGATTGAGATGGACTCAGGAAAGAGGATAGTGATAAAAAATGATTTTAGCTGGGAATTAATAAGGGATTCAAGAATTTTTGAGAGACATGGTAGTTTTGAAATTGGCCTGTAGTTGTTCATGTTATAAGTGTCACCACCCTTGTGCAGTGGGAGAACATGAGCTGTTTTCCAGGTTGAAGGGATACCACCAGTTGTTATGGAAAGATTGAAGATGTGAGTAATATATTCAAAAATTACGGTAGCTGAGGTTTTCAGAAAGAAAGGGTCGAGCTTGTCATCTCCAGTCGATTTCTTTTGATCAATTTTGATCAGGGCATTGCAGACCTGAGTCTAATATTGTCAGACTAAGGCTGTTCTCAGAGAGTGGAGCTGAGATAGCGGGGGGTGTGCAGGGATCTGCTTGAGGATCTGTAGTATGGACATTTTTATCAAAAAGGTAACCAGCTGCAGCAAAATGTCTGTTAAAAGCAGAGCAAATGACCGAGGGCTCAGTTAAAACAGTGGAGTCTTCTAAAATGCTAGCAGGCAGGCATGTTCTGCGCTCACCTTTCAGACTTTTAATTGCTTTCCAGAAATCACCTGGTCTATTGGACGATTCAGTGAATTTTTGTAAATAAAAATCTGCTTTACCTCTCCTTATTGCTGATGTGCATTTATTTCGCAATTGTCTAAATGTAAGCCAGTGGTCATTGGTCTGTCTTGCTAGGTTCCATGCCTTGTTCCTGGAACAATGCAATTTAGCAAGTTCATTGCAGTACCAAGGGTTGACTTTGTCCTTAGTCCTGCATTTTTTATAGGGAACATGTTTGTCAACTATAAAGTTAAAAGCTGTGGTGAAGTGTTTTAGGGCCAGATCAACATCAGGTATTTTTACAGTATCTGCTATGTCACTGTAAAAAAGGTCATGTAAGAAGGCCTGCTCATCAAAGTGCTTAAAATTCCTTTTCATTACTACCCGAGAGCCACATTTCTGCAACCTCAAGTCACGGATGCATATTATGGGGCAATGGTCACTGATCCCCAAGTCTAAAACACCATTTGCAACATATTTTTCTGGTTTGTTGCAAAAAATTAAATCAATTAAGGTTGATTTATAAAAGTCTTTTAGATTAGGACGAGTGGGCACAGAAATTAGTTGGGTAAAATGCAGGTCAGAGGACATCTCCTTCAGAGCTTCTGAGGCATCAGTTGACCAATCTAAATTAAAATCACCCAATACCATCAGTTCTGAGTCAATAAAAGGCAGAAACAGTTCTGCCATCTTGTTTAAGGCCATAGTCGGGGCACTAGGGGGTCTGTAGACTCCAATGACAATAATGGAATTATTGTAGCCAAAGTCAATTCTTAGGGAAATAAATTCAAAGCATTTTGGGATGGATACAGTGTTTAAAATAACGGCAGCATAGGTGCTTTTAACGTAGACAGCTACACCACCACCCCTGCTGGCCCTATCAGATCTGTAGATGTTATATCCCTGAATATACACAGTTTGATCTTCTATATCTTTATGAAGCCAAGTCTCAGATGTGACCAATATGTCAGGGTTTGCTTGGCTTACTAAAATATTAATGTGGTCCAGTTTGTGACGGCTCAACAGACTTCTTATGTTAATGTGTAGGAAACCCACCCCTTTCCTATTTCTAAATTCATGGGGGTCATTTATAAATCTAGTGACATTTTGCTTCACTGTACATGGGTTGTGGTGCGGTGAAATATCTTGTATCTGCAACAAGCCCCTGAGAGTTTGTGTTCTGAAATGTCGCGGCGGACGAGTTTTCCTCCGCGAGATCAGGGTTGAAATGTAAAGTTGATCAGGCAAATCAACTATCTTGGGGTTCCAGTAGAGGGAGCTAGCTTCGGGCTTGGAGTGTTGCTGAACCGCAACCTGGCCCTGGTAGGAAGGTTCCGGGGCGTGGGCTGTGGATAGTCAGTAAGAGGAAGTGTGCAATGTTCCCTCTAAGCTGCGCAGTGCGCAATCGCGCACCACTCCCGCGTGCTCTGTGCACAGCAAATTTATGCAGCGCATAAAATTAAATCTAACCTGAACTGTAAATAAAATAAACGTATAACAATTTATTCTGTACCATTTTGCAATGGAACTCAGTGAGTGACAGGTGACGGTAAAACAATGACTAGCACTGTGTCCAGCCAATGACATGATGCGGCTAACGTGTATTTACATCACGCAGCCAATCAATACGCTTTATGCGTACGTGCCTCTGTTTAGCATGTTAGCGTGTAGCTGATGTTGCGGCGGCGATGGCGAAACGAACGGGTAGTGGCACATCCACTCACAAAGGTAAAAATAAATGCGGTTCCTTTAAGATGGAATGGCTGTCGGAGTATGTGCGAACAGAAGAAAAAGAGGTGAAACTGGATGAGATTTTTTCTTTTTCGAGCGAGAAAGGGCTGCTCTGTAAAACATGCTGTGAAGCCAAAGTAACAGGCGAGTTTTCGGAGGGAAAAATGTGGACTGAATGGAAGTTGGACTACCTCAAGCGTCACATTGAGCAGAAAAGTCATTTGAATGCTGTTGGAATTGTACGAAGACGCAACAAGGGAATGGGGATCGGTACATTATTGCAGGAGAGCACAAAAGATCGAGAGAAGAGGAACGAGCTGTCACACAAAAATAAATCCAACCCAGAGCAAGTAAAAATTCTCATTGACAATACTCTACTCGCCATCAAAATGAATTCATCAATGCTGTCGGTTCAACAAATCCAAGATCACATGGCAAAGTATGTGAGTATACCAGAAGGAGAAGCAAAAATTATGCCTTTGAATTTATGAACTCAATCAATGAGATAGTGCAGAATGAGACGATCTGCAATGTTAAAAATGCACCCTGGCATACCCTGATAGTAGATGAGAGCACAGACATAACAGTGCACAAAATGCTAGTCCTATATATTAAATACAGGGAGGAACATGACGTCAACTATAAAACTGTGTTCGGCGGCATCATCCAGCTGGCAGCATGCACTGCTCACGATATTGTGCAGGCAATCACTCAGTTTTACTCCAAGCATGGACTGGACTTTCAGAGAATGGTGATGCTAACCTCCGATGGCGCCTCAGTAATGCTAGGAAAGCACAACGGAGTTGCAGCTTTATTAAAGCGGCAAATTCCACACCTAACCGAACAACATTGCGTGGCCCATAGAGAGGACTTGGGCGTTGATGATGCCTGGAAAGATGTGCCTTTGATGCGAGATGTGGAAACTCTTCTTAGAACTGTATATTCCACTTTCTCTCGGTCCACTGTGAAGAGGGCCAAAATCGAGGACCTAGCAAAGATTCTCGATGAGGATACATTGTCATTCAGGCCTCTGAGCGAAGTGCGATGGCTGTCGCGGCACCAAGCTGTGAATGCTGTTCTGAGGAACTACACTGTTCTTGAAGAATACTGCAAGAGAGAATCCTGTGATAACAGAGATCCAGTGGCAATTTACTGCTACAAAAAGCTGAGAGATTCAAAGTTCAAGGTTACTCTCACTGCTCTGGGAGATGTTTTGGGCGAGCTGGCACAACTCTGCCTTTCTTTTCAAAGACGCAACCTGCCTGTGATGGAAGGACACTGCTTTGCAAGAGCAAAGATTGAGAAGTTGCGTTCCCAATACCTGAACGATGAGAAGGATGTTCAGTGGAGTGACCGTGTCAAAGAGGTGATGAGGACCTCATCAGCTGATGCCAGAAATACAGCTGAGATTACTCTTTTTATTCGTAAGCTCTGTGATCACTTGGATGCTCGTTTTCCAGAGGATGAATTAAAGGAGGGGTCTGCATTGGACATTGAAGCATTGAGCTCAGACATCAGTTTTGAGTATGGATCAACAGACATTGCTACACTGGCAAAGAAGTATGAGGCCATTCTCCATCACCCACATTCTATGGAGTCCATTAGCAGTGAATATGCTGAATTCAAGTACATAATGAAGCAAAAACTGAAACAAGGGTCAATCAGCACATTCTCATATATGGTGGCTGCAACACTTAGATGTGAGGAGCTAAAGGGGATCTCCCAGCTTGTGGATATTTGTGGCACATTTCAAGCATCCAGTGCAGATTGTGAGAGAGGCTTTAGTTTGATGAACCATATCAAAACAGCATCCAGAAATCGTCTTGAAGTGGCACATTTGGACCAGCTGATGCGCATAAAGTCAAAGCAAGCAGACGGGACCATCAACCTGGACAAAGTCTACAACCACTGGAGAAGTGAGAAGGACAGACGGGAAAAATAAGGTGAAATTTAAGTCACAGATCAGCCCTAATTAAAAGTAATCTAACGGAAATTACTGCTGTTATTTGATTATTTAATAAGCCCTGTAACTTGTTATGATCTCAGGTTTTTGTGTGTTAATTGTATCCCTCCTTGTCTGTGTCTGTTCTGTCTGCTGGTGGGTTTCCTGCTCTAGCTGGAGTCCCAGTGTGCAGACCTGGACCCAGAAGTGGCAGCAGTTCTCTGTGCACCTGGACCATCACAGCCTCAGCCTAGGCAGAGAAGTTCAAGTTCAAAAGTTGTATTTGTCCAACATGTTAGAAAATGTTCTTTGATTGAAGGAGGGGAGGGGAGGGGGTGGGAAGCTGTTTAAACTGTATCTTTTGTATCTTTAACTATACAGCTGGTCACTTTTATTTTTCTTCTGATGTACATACTAGCTCATGACAAACAAGATTAGTATTTTTCATTGTAAAAGCACTTAAATTAAAAGTAGTCTGACGAAAATTACTGCTGTCATTTGATTATTTTAATAAGCCATGTAACATTATGATCTTAGGATTTGGACAGGTGTGATACCGGTGTGGCCACAGTGTGCACGTCTGATGTTGCTCACAGTGGTCCAAGTAATGCTCAGGGAGTTTGTGTGTATGCTCAGACACATGAAAAACTAGGGGGAACATTGGAAGTGTGTACAGCGTATAGGATGTTTGCTGCTAGGTGTTGAGAGCCAAGGGAGTTTGGGTGGATGCCATCAACTTTAAAAAAAGATGCACGGTTCCAGAACAGGTTAAAATTGTCAATAAATTTGAAATTGTTTGCATCAACAGCAGACTGGAGCCAAGTGTTGAGGCTTAAGAGCCTGCTGAAGCGCCAGTTCCCACGGCCTAATGTTGGCATGGGCCCGGAGATAAACATCTTGCCACTTTGTTTGCACAAATTAAAAAGACAGTTAAATTCATCTTTGATCGTCTCCGACCCTTTGGTGAAGATGTCATTAGTTCCCACATGGATTATAATCCTTATAATTGAGGATGGGAGTGAGGGAATGAGCTCCTGGAGTCTTTTAAGAATTGTGGAGACCGTAGCTCCGGGAAAACACTTTGTGATAGCGTTGAAAAACCGCACTGACCTGATGATCGAGTCTCCTATGATCAGGGTGGATGGGGTGAACAAGGGGGGGATGAAAGGTGATTTCGGAGACCTGGCTGATGGTGTGGGCGATAGGCCCGCAGCCGACTGCTCAGGGAGTGCATCGGCCTGGTCCACCAAATCAGAGCGGGGGCAGCCACCACCGCCAACTCTTACTGAAGCTGGATGAATGAAGTCACCGGAGCGCCTGAAGACAGCGTCCCTTAAAATCCTACGGCGGTAGGAGGATGGCTTATTCCAAGCAGCAGCCGATCGTTGCTGGGGCTCGTCCGCTGCTGAGGTGGTGTCCCTGCCGATGGTGGCTGCTTTTTTGATTGATTGATTGAAGGGGGCACAGCAGCGGCAGGGTCGGAGTAAGATCCCCCATCTTGCGATGGTCGAGTGTACGATGAGGCACTCCGGTCCTGCGTCTGTGGGTCCGTGGATGTCGTCGTATCGGACGCCGGCTGGAAAGCCACATCATCATGGGTAGGGGTCTGGCCCGGTGGCGCTGGCGTCGTAGAGAATGTTACAGCGGCAGCTGCAGCCCGGACCAGGGGATGAGTCGACTGGCACGTCGAGGAGTTTGGCGAGATGGCTGGGATGACAACGATTGGATTGTTTGACACACTTAGTCGGGGTGGAGAGTCTCCGTTGATGGTTCTTTTATTCCTCTTGCGAACCCCAACTTCGGTCCAAGTGGCTTCCGACGGGAAGCACGGCGTGGAGCAGGCAGCACGCCGAGGATCGACCGATGGATCCCAGAGTATGGTATCCTGTGTGGCACCACTCATGGACGGGAGGCGCCTCGACTGGCTCGAGGCAACTTCCACGAAGCCGGTAAGTTTCTTTTTTCCGAAGCTCATCTGACAGCCTACGGATGTCCTCCAGTAGATCAGCAATTTTCTTATTTGCCTTTTTTAATTGCATCTCACTGTACACGCTAGCGGGACAGGGTCTCATTTTTGGGCAGTTTTCGTAACATTTTTTTGAAGATGATGGCAGTATGCTAATGCTAACGCCTGGGTGCAGCGGCTTCTGTGCATAGAGGCGGACACGCCACTGTGACCACGCTGACAGTGTATTGGAACACAGTGCCGTGTTCCAATACCCGTACTGTCCGTACTTACTAGCCAAAATTTGAGTATGCAGTACGTTGGATCGAAGGACACTCCTCCCCGTACTCAACGGCATCCATCTTAGCTACGTAGCGAAAGAGGCGGAGCCAGGCTGAGCCAAAGTCGGCGCATTTCCCACATTAATAGAGTCATTTTGTAGTTTTTATAGTTTTTATAGCTTTTTATAGCTGCTAGGCGTAAAGAGTTCACCGTTCAAAGCGGGATGTTTATTGCGGGGGAGGAGCCACGGCGGCAAACGTGATCGTTATTTCCGGTTAGTGCACCACGGAGTACTCGATTTGGAACAGCACTCACATCTGAAAAATTAACGTAGTAGACAGTGCGGATAGTATACTTCCTTTAAGTATACTCATGGAAGTACGGGTATGGTCTCACGGAAATACGTGACACTGTCACGTTATTTAATCTATTGTAACGTGATCAGGGACACGTAGGCCTATTTTCTAAATTTTGTATTTCAATTGGAAGTAGGCTATTTGTCGTGTCACCAAGCATGACTTCCAAACTAAGGTTCTGTCCGGGAGCGTTCTCCCTAATGTCCCTTATGGAGCTCCGTACAGATCATTCATTGTTGAAAATTGTCTGTGATAACTAACAAATGACAGCTTTTGGCCACCCGTTTCTACTTAAAATTGTCTGTGATAACTAACAATACGACAGCTTTTGGCCACCCGTTTCTACTTTCACCTTTGATACTGAGAAATTGTATCAATGTATCAATACACGGATATATTAAATGCAGGTGCGCTGCTCTGTAGGCAAACCGTGAAGGAAAAAAGCGTAGCTGCTTCATCTGTTCATTTTAAAAATTGTATGTCTTGATGTTTATTTTATCTAGCCATCTATTCTCTTGTTTTTGGCTATGTGAATGAACGTCCGCGTCGATGCCTCGATCGCAAGTCCAGTGTCGCGAGCGGACGTTGCCATGACATCTAGAAATCATGGTAACCCTTCCTTTTACAGTCCCCTAATTACTAGGTATTTACCCGGTACATACATGGTAAATTATAGTGTATTACTGGGTAATTACCACTGGTAATAAGAAGGTAAATACAGAGGTAGTTACCCGGTAAATACATGGTAAATCATAGTGTATTACTGGGTAATTACCAATGGTAATAAGAAGGTAAATACAGAGGTAGTTACCCGGTAAATACATGGTAAATCATAGTGTATTACTGGGTAATTACCACTGGTAATAAGAAGGTAAATACAGAGGAATTATCGGGTAAATTATAGTGTATTACTGTGTAATTACCACTGGTAATAAATAGGTAAATACAGAGGAATTACAGCTGATGTACCAAGTAAAACCTCCACTATTACCCATCAACTCAACTAAGTAGCGTGTAGTTGTAACTGTTTTAGGTTGGTAATAACTCCGATATTGTGTACTTCCTAGGAAATTAGGCAACCAATTCTTAGAAACACCCATTATCCAAGGTTTATGTTGGTAACAGCCCAAATTTAATGATGTATCTAGAAATTAGCATAGTACTTTCCAATAAAATACTTTTTCTTAGTTATTATTCATAGCTACACCCATTTAGAAAGGGTTTATTCAGTTTACCACTATGGAATTACTTACCTGGTAACAACCTCTGCAGGAAGTTTTCCTCTAGTGTCATGGTACATCTTCTTAAATACTGGGTACAAAGCCGTTTGTTTCCATGGTATTACCAGGTTCTTACCATATCATTTATAATAGATACATTCCATTGTCCATGCAGTCAACACAAACTTGTACCATGTACGTTCTGCGACGTTACCAAGTAAAACACGACAATTTACCCAGTAAGTAAGCTGAAACTGTACTGTAAAAGGAAGCCTCGTTTGTTTCCATGGTATTACCAGGTTCTTACCATATAATTTGTAATACATTATTCCCTTTTCCATGCAGTCAACACAAACTTGTACCATGTACGTTCTGCGACGTTACCAAGTAAAACACGACAATTTACCCAGTAAGTAAGCTGAAACTGTACTGTAAAAGGAAGCCTCGTTTGTTTCCATGGTATTACCAGGTTCTTACCATATAATTTGTAATACATTATTCCCTTTTCCATGCAGTCAACACAAACTTGTACCATGTACGTTCTGCGACGTTACCAAGTAAAACACGACAATTTACCCAGTAATTAAGCTGAAACTGTACTGTAAAAGGAAGCCTCGTTTGTTTTCATGGTATTACCAGGTTCTTACCATATAATTTTTAATACATTATTTCCTTTTCCATGCAGTCAACACAAACTTGTACCATGTACGTTCTGCGACGTTACCAAGTAAAACACGACAATTTACCCAGTAATTAAGCTGAAACTGTACTGTAAAAGGAAGCCTCGTTTGTTTCCATGGTATTACCAGGTTCTTACCATATAATTTGTAATACATTATTCCCTTTTCCATGCAGTCAACACAAACTTGTACCATGTACGTTCTGCGACGTTACCAAGTAAAACACGACAATTTACCCAGTAATTAAGCTGAAACTGTACTGTAAAAGGAAGCCTCGTTTGTTTCCATGGTATTACCAGGTTCTTACCATATAATTTGTAATACATTATTCCCTTTTCCATGCAGTCAACACAAACTTGTACCATGTACGTTCTGCGACGTTACCAAGTAAAACACGACAATTTACCCAGTAATTAAGCTGAAACTGTACTGTAAAAGGAAGCCTTGTTTGTTTCCATGGTATTACCAGGTTCTTACCATATAATTTGTAATACATTATTCCCTTTTCCATGCAGTCAACACAAACTTGTACCATGTACGTTCTGCGACGTTACCAAGTAAAACACGACAATTTACCCAGTAATTAAGCTGAAACTGTACTGTAAAAGGAAGCCTTGTTTGTTTCCATGGTATTACCAGGTTCTTACCATATAATTTGTAATACATTATTCCCTTTTCCATGCAGTCAACACAAACTTGTACCATGTACGTTCTGCGACGTTACCAAGTAAAACACGACAATTTACCCAGTAATTAAGTTGAAACTGTACTGTAAAAGGAAGCCTCGTTTGTTTCCATGGTATTACCAGGTTCTTACCATATAATTTTTAATACATTATTCCCTTTTCCATGCAGTCAACACAAACTTGTACCATGTACGTTCTGCGACGTTACCAAGTAAAACACGACAATTTACCCAGTAATTAAGCTGAAACTGTACTGTAAAAGGAAGCCTCGTTTGTTTCCATGGTATTACCAGGTTCTTACCATATAATTTGTAATACATTATTCCCTTTTCCATGCAGTCAACACAAACTTGTACCATGTACGTTCTGCGACGTTACCAAGTAAAACACGACAATTTACCCAGTAATTAAGCTGAAACTGTACTGTAAAAGGAAGCCTCGTTTGTTTCCATGGTATTACCAGGTTCTTACCATATAATTTGTAATACATTATTCCCTTTTCCATGCAGTCAACACAAACTTGTACCATGTACGTTCTGCGACGTTACCAAGTAAAACACGACAATTTACCCAGTAATTAAGCTGAAACTGTACTGTAAAAGGAAGCCTTGTTTGTTTCCATGGTATTACCAGGTTCTTACCATATAATTTGTAATACATTATTCCCTTTTCCATGCAGTCAACACAAACTTGTACCATGTACGTTCTGCGACGTTACCAAGTAAAACACGACAATTTACCCAGTAATTAAGCTGAAACTGTACTGTAAAAGGAAGCCTTGTTTGTTTCCATGGTATTACCAGGTTCTTACCATATAATTTGTAATACATTATTCCCTTTTCCATGCAGTCAACACAAACTTGTACCATGTACGTTCTGCGACGTTACCAAGTAAAACACGACAATTTACCCAGTAATTAAGTTGAAACTGTACTGTAAAAGGAAGCCTCGTTTGTTTCCATGGTATTACCAGGTTCTTACCATATAATTTTTAATACATTATTCCCTTTTCCATGCAGTCAACACAAACTTGTACCATGTACGTTCTGCGACGTTACCAAGTAAAACACGACAATTTACCCAGTAATTAAGCTGAAACTGTACTGTAAAAGGAAGCCTCGTTTGTTTCCATGGTATTACCAGGTTCTTACCATATAATTTGTAATACATTATTCCCTTTTCCATGCAGTCAACACAAACTTGTACCATGTACGTTCTGCGACGTTACCAAGTAAAACACGACAATTTACCCAGTAATTAAGCTGAAACTGTACTGTAAAAGGAAGCCTCGTTTGTTTCCATGGTATTACCAGGTTCTTACCATATAATTTGTAATACATTATTCCCTTTTCCATGCAGTCAACACAAACTTGTACCATGTACGTTCTGCGACGTTACCAAGTAAAACACGACAATTTACCCAGTAATTAAGCTGAAACTGTACTGTAAAAGGAAGCCTTGTTTGTTTCCATGGTATTACCAGGCTCTTACCATACAAGTTGTAACTGGTTATTCCCTTTTCCATGCAATCAACACAAACCATATATGTTCTGCAACATCGTTCACCAGTAGTTAAGCACTTTAATTGTTGTTATAAAACCCCAAACCACTGTTGATGAAAGACATTAAAATTAAACAAAATCAAAGGCTTATCTTTCAAACAATGCATATCTCACAAACAGGCACTGAACACTGAAGAAATCGGACAAACAAAAGAGCAGTCCACATCAACTCAATTTAAATGTTACTGATGGTGTTTTCATAAAACACATGACAGTGTTATGGCAAGTGACCACAAGGAAGACTGCTTCAACCTCTACAATTTGAATAAGTGGTGAATGCCATGCAGCAATCTGCCTATGGGAGATTATCTTCGTGGTCATTCGCAAACCAATGAGTCCACTCGATGAATGAGAGATGACTCTTTAGTGTCTTCTCTGTGAGGTATCCCTGCAGTCTCCACTTCTGGGATTTGAAGGCTGACCAAGACCTGACCAGGTACCTCCAAATCTCCCCTTCAAGAATCAGAAGACAAGAAAATAAACATTAGGACTGTCAATTAATGAACATTTCTAGAACATGTAGAAGTCAAGGATTATTTTGTTTATCAGTTAAGAAAGGATGCTGGTCCTCTGGCCATTGTGTTTGGTCATATTGAAAAGAGAAAAAGGCATAGCCATAAATACAGTTAATAGGACGGGAGGGGACAGGCAGTTAGCTCCGGTTAGCCCTTTAGCATCGAGCTAGCGGAGCTTCTGTCATTCAAATAACTCGGACATGTTTTTTAAAACCTATAGCACCCAATTTATTAAAATATCCGGATTTAATCGGGCTCTCTCCCATAAGTACAGTTAATAGGACGGGAAGAGACAGGCTCTGTTAGCCCCGGTTAGCGCGATGCTAAAGAGCAGCTCTACCGGAGCATGCCACCTCAACAGGTGCAAGTTAGCCTCCGGTTTGATATTCGCCGGATATTCGGTTTACCACCCAATCGGATTCATCAACATAAGTGCAATACATTACGGGCTTAGTATGTTGAGGACGGTTTAGGACACCGTATCGCGAAAAATCACAAACACACGTTGTCGCCATCGATGTCTGTGCAACTACGTCATTTACGTTCTCTGGCTGCTACCTGTTTTAGGGACCGTCAACAAGTTACACTCACCGACTGGTGGCAGAGACGTTACCATGGAATTGTTTCTGGAAATATCATACCGTATTTAATGGGTTGTAGTGAGTGTAACATAATTCACCTACAGTATTTTGTTATGTGTTGTTCTTTCAATTGTGTTAGGCATGTCGTTTACTATCTTGGTGGTTCAGGGATGGGATCGCTGTCCCTTTTAAGGATTACGAGCGTCTCATGACGTCAGAGCCCATGCGGGATTTGTTTACCTTCAGCACGTTTTGATTTCCTGTTTCTCTCTTACTAAATAAACGAGTCACACAACTGTGTGCTCAACGTGCGAAATTGTATCTCTCACTTATGGCAATTTCCACAGGGTTATCATAAATATTGATGTGTAGGGGTTGTTTATAACTCGTGAATAATATTGTTTAGACCACGGTCTGGGGGAATACTCATATTCTGATTGGCTGCAGTGCGTGCATTAACTCCTGATATAGCCCTACAGACACCTGCTAAGTAGTTCCAGTCAGTGTTTAGATTCTCTGCCCGAGCCCGAGCCCGACACGGGTCGGGCCGATATTTCCCACCACTATACTCGGGCCGGGCCTTTGATCGAGCGTTTTTATTTTTATTTTACCATTGGTTTATTGGCCTAATCTGAGGAGAAATCTATGCCATAAACAGAAATATTATAGGCCTTTATTACACGGGTCTTCTCAATGCCGTGGAACGCTCCGTTCATGGGTGGTAGTCCGGTGACTTGTCTATCCCAGCGTCTTCCGTTGCTAAGCAACGTCACTGTCTTTGCGGACAAATTATTTCTCTGCTGATCAACACTACGAATGGCCAAAAGACTTGTATCCCCCCCCCTTAAATAAATACTATGGCAGAATTATTATTATTATTCTCATTCAACTTGAACATGTGTTTTTACAGTAGAGTGGTGGAGAGATGACGTATGTTGGCAAACCCGGAAGTGAGCGTCGCCCTGGATTCCCTCGACAAAAAGCCAACGGGTTTTGCCATTGGATTTTGGATTATTGCTGAAACATTTGCATCTTTGAAGCGACTCCTCAAAAACTGAAAATAAATAAATATGTAAAAATAATGCATGCATTCTGAATGGGAGTGTTTCTCTGATTTTTCCATGCTACACAGAACGAAATGTAAACCCATGCAAATAAAGACTTCATGGTCATAATAATTTAAATATCATTAATATCCTGAGTGTGTAAGGTGGTATTCAATTTCTTTCAACGGGGCTGCATCCAGTCACTTGACCGTTATGGTTGCTATGGTGGTTGCTATCGACCGCCCCCTCTAATGGCCCGTTCAGACTACACGATTCTCAGACATTCCTCCACGATTTACCATGTCACACTATACGATCGCAGAGTCAGGAAATCGGGGCTTGTCTCGTCGTAAGACTGGCCACACTACAAGATTCTCAGACATTCCTCCACGATTTAACGTGTCACACTTTAAGCGTCTTATCGTTCGATTAGAGTACCATATTAAGCGCTATATACATTTTATTTATTATTATTATTATTATTATTATTATTATTACTATACGATCTCAGAGCCAGGAAATCGGGGCTTGTCTCGTAGTAAGACTGGCCACACAACAAGATTTGACGGTGCGATGCTCTCTACTTTGTATCATTCACGTTTGCACGTTTGTTTATATCTGCTCAATGCGGCAATTCCTCACAGTAGTTGCGTTGCGCGTGACATGAACTATACAAAGTAGACTGTAGATGTGCATGAATGATGATAGTGTAGACAGCGAACGGTGTTACACCCACTAGCTTTATTAGCCCAGTTCCCACCACCAATAACGACCAACGCGCCCCAGCATGCTGTGCGTCCCCGAGACGTCAGCACGCAGCAGCAGTAACCATAGAGACCGTCAACACAGTCTAAATAGACGCAGCAACAACGTAGCCTGGCAACAAAGCCAGATCTTCTTGATCGAATTCATTTTTGCGGTTGTTACTCCTAATCAGCGTAGTGCAGTGAAGGCAGTTGGTAAACACTGCGCGTGAGCTCAAGCTGTTCGCGGGCTTCCCTCACGCAACTGGGGGCGTGGTTCCCTCATGTCATGTTATTAAAGGATCTATCTATCTATCTATCTATCTATCTATCTATCTATGTCAACAATGTATACGTCATGCGATTCCCCAAAAAATTCTGACATGCCAAACATTTCGTCGTGGGGTTTTCGAACGTCGCAGACGAAAACATCGCAGATCGCAAGCATGTCACATTACAAGACCTCGTCTCGTCGCCGACTCCTCAAAATTGTGTACGATTCGCAAATTCGTCTGCGACGAAAGAATCGGGGCAAAATCGGGCTGAAATCGTGTAGTCTGGCCGGGCCATAATCCTTACATGGCTCTAAAAACCACGCGGCAAAGGAGCTGCCGTCCATTGTGTTGTTTTTGTCGTAAACCAGGGTCCGATGGTTAGAAAATAGGCAGATATTCCAAGGTATCCTTAAAAGGCAGCTTGGATGTTTTTATTTTCTGCAGTTTAGACTTCTACTATAACCTATTTTGGAAAGCAAAACACCAAGCTCATTGATTTAACGAGGCAGGGTCATTTGAAACAATTTATTAAATAAATATTTGTGAGATGTCATTACTTCTCCTGAGTTTGCTTCCTATTTATGTTGAGGATACACCCCTACTGTCCACAAGCATCCCTCCCCCCTCCCCATATGGATTTGGAGAACTGTTGCCACGTCCCAGTGGTGGAGGTATCATATATATGAAAGAGGGAATTCAATTATACTATAATGATCAATTAGGAGGCCGAAGCCCTAAAGGAAATGATGCAATAGGTGACTGAGGGTCAACATTTGAGAACCCCTTTTATCAAAGGGGGTCTCAAAGGACTCATACGCTTCAACCTGTGGCTCCAGCCCTACAGGAAATGACTCAGCAAGTGCTCCATCTCGTTGCACCTGCACCCAGCGGCTCGCTTGCAAGATTTTTGCAAGTTCTTCCCAGACCTACACCCTAGCCATCCAACATGCATATCTGAGAATCAGGCCTCTCTTTAATAATGACAAAAAGTTATGAGAGAAATACACATGAACTTTTGTTATCTCATAAGCGGCGTGGTGCCGGCTCCTTTTGACCTTTTTCAGATGTGAGTGCTGTTCCAAATCGAGTACTCCGTGGTGCACTAACCGGAAATTACGATCACGTTTGCCGCCGTGGCTCCTCCCCCGCAATAAACATCCCGCTTTGAACGGTGAACTCTTTACGCCTAGCAGCTATAAAAAGCTATAAAAACTATAAAAACTACAAAATGACTCTATTAATGTGGGAAATGCGCTGACTTTGGCTCAGCCTGGCTCCGCCTCTTTCGCTACGTAGCTAAGATGGCTGCCGTTGAGTACGGGGAGTGTCCTTCGATCCCACCATGCGCCACTGAGCAGTTTGCATAGGAATGAATGGGCAGCCATTTTCCAGTCCGTGGTCCATCCTTTATTATGTCCATGCGATTAGCCCGTTTCGAGTACGGCATCCGGGTCCTTGAAGTATACTTCTTTTCGCCGGATCTTAGCCTAATTATATATATAGCCTATACATATATATAGGCAATATATATAATTAGGCAATATATATATATATATACATATCAGTGGCGGCTGGTGGCTTTTAAAGTGAGGGAGGAAGGACTGCGCGCTTGGTTGCGATTGGCCTGCTTGCACTGTTGGTGTATGGTGGCATAAGAATGTGAAACTCAAGTTGTTTCAGGCTGTTTTGGAGAACTACAAAATAGCAGGGAGGGAGTTATGTTAACAAAATGTATACAAAGCCACCAGTGGCCTCACTGTAATTTGAGAAGGAAATTTAGCAAAGCATATTAGTCAAATCAGGCCTACTATTGATTTGTAAAAGTAAATAAAAAAATCTGGGCCTATTATTGGGCCTATTTTTGCCCTCACTGACTGAAGTTATTTAGCTATGTTTATTTTCAGTTACAATTGCTTGTAATGCTACCAGTAAGTCATGCGTACCTAGCAAACCATGTAGCACTCACAACACTGACGTTGCCATTACTTCTGATGACCTTGATTTTGGGAAGTGGTCTACCTCTTTCTGAATGAATGGAATGGTTTTTGTAATAAGACGTTAACAATGTCCTCCGTTTCCAATGTTTCCATTGTGCATTTAGGATCTCGCTATCGCAGATTTCACTTGCTCTGCGTCTCTCAGACTGAGCACCGCGGCAATGCAGACCGGGTTTGTTATCGACAGCGTTGCCAGATTGGGCAGATTTCCCGCCCAATGATAACTTTTCCAGCCTAACATGGTTAAAAGTAGCCCAATTGGGTGGGAAATTGGACCAATCTGGCAACCCTGCTCAACATCCAGGGATCCTGCTTATTGGTTCATAGCGCAGACGGATAGATTTTTGCGCGAATCAGACCCCTCAAGGTCCCACCCACTCAGAGGAGGATTTTCCTCCTCTCTCCCATTGAAACCCATGTTATCCACCGGCCGCCAGTACTTTCGAGAAAATGAATGGGAGTGGACGGCGGCGAAGGGAGGACGTTCCGCCCTGAAGTAATTGTCAATAGGCGATAGGGGGTGCTAATGTCCCTTTACCTAGGGAAACGAACATTATATATTCAAAGGCAATAAAGTAGTCATATTTAAGGGCATTAATTCATTACAATAGTCGGGGGAATCTACATTTTTTATTCTCAACAATTTTAGGGAGGATCTTCCTCCCTCTCCTCAATGGAGAAGCCTCCACTGATACATATAGCATTTGTGGTTTTGGCATAAACATAACTAGGGTGCACTGTACTATCTGCGCACACCCTTTCTGAAGCCTCTCTCTCGCTCTCTCTCTCTCTCTGTCCCTCCCTCTCTCTCTTTCTCTCTCTCTCGTAGCGTTTTGTGGAGCACGTTCATTGTCTGACAACACTCCCATTCAGAAAGCATTGGTTTACATTTGGTTCTGTGTAGCACGCAAAAAGTCGTACTATTGTACTCTGGAACACGCTTCAATAGATTAACGTTCGTGCGCATGAGCACGCAATCGCGTGATACCGGGTTGGTGTGAATGGATGAGTAGCCTAATCCCAGTTATTTGGCTAGATCAAATAAATAACCATAGCATTGGTCACATAATCAAGATATTTGCCTGCAAGCAATTTATTTAGGCTACCTGCCCAGCACTACAACGAAAAAATATGACCGTAAAAATGGTTGCGATAGTTTCTGTTTATTTGACCAGGGAGCAAAGTGTTTTTCAGCATTTCAGTTCATAGGATCTACTTCGAACGGGAAAATTAGGACAATCATAGTCCTGTTCAGTGTGTGATTAACTTAGTTTCGCATACTTCACTCCACGCATTGCATGTCTGACAGTGCTTGCACACCGCTTCGGGCAACCGCCCTGATAACCGGTTCGCTGCCGGGTTCAGCGCAGCGGTGTGAAAGGGCCAGGAGTTTTCAAAAGTGGCTGCTGCTGCCGCCGAAAGTTTAAACACGTTCACGTGGGAGGCCACTGCTTCCTGGTCCAACAGCTGCTTTCGTAACCGCCTCCCCTCTGCCGCCCTTCCCTCATTGGAGGTGGCGAGTTGCCGCACGGGGGTGTGAAAGCAGCTGATATCTAACAATAATTGTTTTGACTCAAGACATGTCGAGTCGTTACAAGTCAAAGAGGCAAAGTCAGAGTCAAGTACCAAGTCAATAGCAGTCAAGTCTAAGGCCCTTTCCCATTCCTTTGCTCTAAAGAAAATCTCAGCCCTAGCCCTCGCTGTTGCGCGTGCACGCACCGTGGAGCAATGTCCCAATACCAATTTAAGGTAGCTTTAAGGGGTAAGGGGGAGGGCTAACATCCCCTCAAAATTGAGATTTTCGATGGGCACCCTCAAAGCGATTCAGTTCTGACTTGCTCCCACAATACCTTGAGAGAAAACGGAAAATCAAGAAATATCCCTGACAAGATGGAGGACGAAAAGATGCGACAGGATTGGAAAAACACAAATGTAAGTATTTTCTCTGTAATTAACTAGTAATTATTTTATTAATTATACTCTGCAGCCCGGCCGCGGGCTTCAAAGCCCGGCCAAGGACTCTCGGAAGATCGCGGAAGTCTGTGGCCGATTTGCGCGGAAGTTTGCGAAAATCCCCGGCCGACTTTTGCAGGCCGCCCGACCCCGGTTCTCGGCCGGGATGCATGCCCGATCACGGGCTCTGCATCCCGGCCGTCGACCGGGCTGCAGACCGGGCTGGATATCATGTCGTATGATATCCAGATCTTCCATGTTCTAGTGACTCCAAGATAAAAATAAGCTTTACTATACTAATATATTATATTATATTAGATTAGATTAGATTAGATTAGATTAGGCTTTATTGATCCTTTTGGGATGACTCCCTCAAGGAAATTGATTGTCCAGTAGCTTACAGAAAGAAACACAATATTAAATTATATACAATATAAGATAAACAATACACTCTAAGATAACTATAAAAAGTAAAATAAAAAGTAAACAGTAAACAATAATTATAATATAATATAAGATAAACAATAAACTCTTAACTAACTAACTATAAAAAGTAAACAAAAAACAGTAAAGAGTAAACAATAAACTCTTATCTAATATAGAAAGTAATTTTAGTAATATTATTAGTTATTAATTATTAATATTCTATAAGTAATATTATATATACTAATATATATATATTATATTAGTACTATTCTAGTATTATTATACTAATATATTATATTAGTAATATTACATGGTTAATCAATGTATTTTTTGGCATTACTATATTGTGTACATAGCTATTATATATTGTACATAACATATGGCCATATCAACCAGTTCTGGCATATAATTTCTATTTCCTTCTTATTCGTTTTCTTTCAGGACTTCGTTGAGTCCACTGCCACCAGCCCCCCCCACCTCTCCCTCATGCTCCTCCACCCCAGCACCTCTTCCACCACCCCAGACACCCCTTCCAAGAGGAGAGTGCCAGGGAGCAGGCGAGGCATGAGGAGAGCGAGGCAAAGTTGGCGGAATGGTGGAGAAGATGTGATTCTCCACCATTCTCTCAAAAGCTGAGAGGGTGTGTGTGTGTGTGTATTTTTAGGTGTGCGTGTGTGTGTATTTTTAGATGTGTGGTTCAGTGTTTATTTAAATAAAGTGTTTCTTCTAAAGTGTTCTTGTTCATAACCGATTATTATCTAAGGGTGCACTCACACTAGGCCATCTGTCCGTGGCCGTGACCGTTTTAGCACCTAACCGTGCTCAAATCTGCCAGTGTGAGTGTGGCCAGTCTGGCTACCACCTTTAACAGTATTATTATTTTTAACACTTTATTTAAACATGCCAATTACAAAATATAAATACCATTTCAGGTTAAACATCTTTACAATGGGTCTTGCTCGTTGCCCGAGACAATGGCAGCCAGTCTGTCTCTTGTAACATTACCAGGGGTCTGGTTATCTGCTAGGGGGCACGGGGAGGCCATGATGACGTCACAGGGTAGGGTTGTCCCATTTGGTAGGGTCGGTTAGGGGTAGCAATGAGGGGTAGCAATGAGCATGAGCAATGAGGGTTAGGGTTGAGATGTAGGGTTGAGACAGTGAGCAAAGAAACGGGATTGGGCCTAAGTCGAGTCGCAAGTCATGCGTCATTTTGTCAAGTCGAGTCTGAAGTCATCAAAATCATGACTTGAGTCTGACTCGAGTCCAAGGCATGTGACTCGATTCCACATCTCTGGTATTGACTTAATTGTATATGTTGATGGATACTTAGGGCACTTCTACATTGGATTACCTTAACCCATACTTAATAATTTATATGCTTCTTACTTTCTCCTTCAGGAAGAACTCACCAGACAATCAAGACAAGGAGACTGGCAATTGAATTGAAAGAAACATTTTATCCAACAAATATAACACAATACAGGGGGGAAGGCAATTGCTTATTTAAAAATAAATACGTTAATGATAACACAGTTTCCGAATTAATTCACTACTTAATTACTAGGCTACTTCATTAATTACAAATTATAGTTGCGGCTCGCTTATGTCGAGTAGCTTTTGCTTCTGAAGCGTTAGGACCTCTTTCTTTAGCAAAAGGACTTATTTTTTTAAATGAGCATTTTCGATGTCAAGCATGCATCTTTCTGTCTCCAATCTTAGAAGTTCCTGGTGACAGCCAAGCTTAGAGCGCTTTTCAGCAAGGGCATTGGCTGGTGATGCTGCTTCTGCTCTCAGGTTTCCATCATCCGGCTCCAGTGGCTCTATCAGGTAGAGCACAATGAAAGTCTCAGCTAAACAAACAAAAACACAGAAGACATGAAACAAATTAATAGAAGGATACCCACAGCTGTATATGCCAGACAAAGACCAACGTTACTATTTTAACGTTTAGTTTTTTTTAGGCTTTCATTGCTGCGATTAATGGCGTTGGACAGAGGGGGTGACACATTATTGTAACCTGCTAAGTTACGTTATTAATAATATTATAAAAACTGTTATAAAATGTAGGTAACGAGCTATGGTTACTAGTTAACGTTACTTACTTTCAGTTTCTGTCGCTGTAGTCCTCTCTACTGCGCCGTCATCGTCGTATGGGTTAGGAAGGGGGGAAATCTGCTGCGGGATCATATTAATGATTTTTTTTGATAGAGGGTCCGTAATCATTGGTGGTGGTCCTCCGCCAGTTTTAAACATCCCCCTCCTCTCTTCTGCCGCATCCTTTTTTGCCTTTGCCTTTAAGTTTTTCCAGCAGGCTTTCAGTTGGGACTTGTCCCTCGCCTCCTTAATGCCAGTTGAGCCATTGAAGCGCTCCGCTAACATGACCCAGGTCTCCTCCTTTTTGTCCAGCGTAACGCTGTCAGTCCTTTTATCCTCAATTATAATCCCAAAGTCCTCCATCAATTCCGACAGCAACATCTTTTCAAATGTTGAAAAGTTCAATCCTCTTTGACGTGCCATCTCTTGATGAATGTAAGTGTTCACTGTCAGTGTCAAGTGTCAGTGTCAACTGTAATAGTTAAGGTAAATTAACGGTTAACTTTATTCAAAAAGTGAGCTCGTGAATATATTCACGAGCCCTCTCTCGTGAATATATTCACGAGCCCTCTCTCGTGAACCGTTGTTTTTTTTCACGATGTAGGCTGGAAAAAAGAAAAACCACGATATAAAATTGTGGATTATATTGTGCAATTTGTTCACATTTCGCCGGGATCCATCATGGCAGACTCTGAACACAAACTAATCCTATTTTAATCCTTGTTTAAACTAGGTTAACTAATCCAGAGTTAAAACTAAGATGTGCAACGCATCTCTGATTAATTATGAACCAGTTTAAACCTAGATTTACTAACCCTCGATTAACCATAAACCAGGATTAATTTAATCCATGTTGGTGCAACCCAGCCAAAGGGTTTTCTCGTCCATGGCATTCAGCACTTGGACCTGACAACACTAGTCTTCGGATCTATCAGACCTTTTTTTTTATGTTGGGAGAACATGTTGTCAAAAACATCGGATGCTAAGAGCGTGTCCAGATAATGCCAGGTTTTAAAGATGGCGCCTGCTACATGCTTAGATTAACATATTTGCACTGAATTCATGCAGTTTCACCGTAATATGTGTTGGCTTAACAAGGGAATGAAAAACTGTATTCAGATACAACCGTTGCGCGGGGAGACCCCAATGGATTTCTAGTCCATCGCCTTAACCACTCGGCCACGACAACACACTTTTAGAGTACCAAGTCTCTGTTTTTTGCAACAGGAAGAGTCTGGAACATTTAGGGTAGGTTAAGCCTTGCTTGATCTAATTTTGAAATAGTCTTCAAATTGACTGAAGCTAGCTTTGATCACATCTTGGAGACGGCAGGAATTGAACCTCAGGCCTTCTACATGAGAAGAATACGCTTTTCCGTTGAGAGAAGTCCCCTGTGTTACTTCAATTGTACATCTGTAAAACCGATTCCTGAAGCTTTGCTTAACGATAGATGGGACAAATAGGTCATCAGCTGGCACTAGTATGGAGGTAGATTTGTGTCTTTATTATGCAATAAAAAATAATAGGTTTGAGAGCAAAACTTTCCACACTGCAATCAAAAAATAGATTTGAGAGCAAAACTATCGACACTGCAATCAAAAAATGTTTTATTGCAAGATAAATTAATGTGATAAAAAAAATAATAATGGGAATCCAAAAGTTTTGTTTGCAAACCCAAAAGTTTTGTTTGCGAATCCTAAAGTTTTTCTTGCGAATCCAAAAGCTTTGCTTGCTGTTGAGCTGAATCTCGTGGGCGGGACCTACGCCGAAAGATGTAAGACACGTCTCTATTGGCCAGTCTCGATCGGAGTGACAGCTTGGCAACATCCGAAAAGCCGCTGCCCCCCGACCGCCTCCAGCAGCAGATTGTCGGCCTGACGGACAGGGTGTTCGTTTGTGCCTCTCAATCCGCGGCGGCGGTCAACAACATCGCCCTGCTCTCCTCTGCCATGGTCTCCTTGTCGGCTGACAGGGAGGCCTACGGGATTTTCAGGGCGCGCAAGCGCGCGCACGGGACAAGCCCATAAGGCGAAGCCTAGACGGCGTAGCCTACATGAAATAGAACTCCCTCTCTCGTTACTAACTGTGGATGTTGCCAAGCTGTCACTCCGATCGAGACTGGCCAATAGAGACGTGTCTTACATCTTTCGGCGTAGGTCCCGCCCACGAGATTCAGCTCAACAGCAAGCAAAGCTTTTGGATTCGCAAGCAAAACTTTAGGATTCGCAAACAAAGCTTTTTGATTCGCAAACAAAGCTTTTTGATTCGCAAAAATAAAACTTTTGGATTCGCAAACAAAACTTTTGGATTTGCAAACAAAACTTTTGGGTTTGCAAACAAAACTTTTGGATTCCCATTGATATTTTTTTTATCACATTAATTTATCTTGCAATAAAAAATTTTTGATTGCAGTGTCGATAGTTTTGCTCTCAAATCTATTTTTTGATTGCAGTGTGGAAAGTTTTGCTCTCAAACCTATTTTTTGATTGCAGTGTGGAAAGTTTTGCTCTCAAACCTATTATTTTTGATTACATAATAAAGACACAAATCGACCTCCATACACTAGGATATCATACATTTTATAGAGAGTATAATAAGGGTCTTAACATATAAAACGAGGCATTGATAACTTTGTAAGTGTACAGATTGTTTATTAAACAATGTGTTCGTCAATCTCCCTTTCGAGCCTTAAAAACAAGATGGCGTCGACGGGTGAACTACTGATGGTATTGTGTGTATAAAATGTCCTTTTTAATAAACAATCTGTACGCTTACAAAGTTATCAATGCCTCGTTTTATATGTTAAGACCCTTATTATACTACCAATAAGGGTAGTAACCCTTATTATACTACCTTGACTAGTCATGGCGCCCAGCGTGGCAGACGTGTTTGCGAAGTGCCCCCGACACCAATTTCTTTTAGTATTTATTTTAGTGTTATTGTGTATAGTTAATGTAGGGTGCTGGCACGAAAGTATTGTGTACAGCAGGGAAGCATTTTTGAACATTGAAAAAGCTGAGAGCTAGGACAACAACACAATGTGAGATCAGGGAGTGCTGTGCTCTGATTTTTACGGAAACTTGGACCAAAGACAACACGCCAGATTCAGCCATCCAGCTTGAGACCCATTCCGTACACCGCGGAGACAGCATGCCGGCTTCGGGGCAGAACAAAGGCGGCGGCGTCTGTGTTTACATCAACAACAGATGGTGTTCGGACGTTCAGGTGGTGTAGAAACATTGTTCAGTGGACATAGAGGCGCTGATGGTTAAATGCAGACCCTTTTATTTACCAAGGGAGTTCAGTGCTGTCTTTATTCTGGCTGTTTACATCCTGCCGCGGGCAGACCGGGGGCCCGTTTCAGAAAGCAGGTTCAACAAACTCTAAGTTAAAACCTTAACTCTAGGTTGACCAACTCTGAGCTGTAAAACTCTGAATTTTCGGTTTCAGAACAGGTGATAACGCTTAGTTCAATCAACTCTGAGTCAAGGTAACTCTGAGTGAAGCTTGTGCATGAGGATATAAAAAGCCCTCATCAATGGAACACAGATAACATGATTCACCATGGCAACAAGTACTAACAAGCCTCGATCCTCCTACTTCTCCCCAGCGGAGTTGCAAATCTTAATGACTGCATATGCAGAAAGCGAGCATATCTTTTTACTAAAAAGCAATACTATGGCAGCAGCCAAAAAGCGGGAGCTCGCGTGGAAAAAAATAGCTGACCGAGTCAGAGTATTTGAGAAAAAGAAAATGTTTTCTCTTGAATGTTCCACTTATTCAACAATTATATTCCATATGTGTGTTTGTGCGCACAGGTGCAACCCAACAGGCCCCAAACGGACTTGGCTGCAACTAAAAATTAAATATAAAAATGTAGTTCAAAAAGATAAGGTATAATTTAAGTACAAGCAATTGTGATGTTGTTTAGCCTGCCCTCAAACAGCATTTAATGGCTGCATTCAACATGTGATAGATATATTTAAGTAATTAGGGAAATCTGCTAAACAAAGAAAAATCCCAACACTGCCAGTATTTAATATTGTCTATATGAAAGCAACACCTAAATGCCTTTTATACATACAAGTCTCCAAATTTGTGTTTTCTGGTTAGCTTAAAATTTGACCTCCATTATAGCCAACAGAAAAAAGGCAGAGTCAGTTAGAAATGATTGAAGCATATCATGTCTCTAACAGCTCTTCCATCTCGTGCATCAGCAGGGGGGTCAGGATTATTATCTGGATCATTGGGGGAAAGGGGGAGTAGGACATTGTTCTCCTCTAATAGTGGCAATGTTGTGGAGAACCAAACATGCCACTATAATGTCACAAGCCCTTTCCGGGGTGACCCTGAGCCTACGAAGGCACTGGAACCGGGCCTTGAGTATGCCGATGGTCATCTCCACTCTGGCTCGTGTCCTGCAGTGAGCCAAGTTGTAGTGTTGCTGTGGGCAAGGGTCAGGGTCAGGGTAAGGGGTCAGCAGATAGCGCTGGCAGGGGTACCCTCTGTCTCCGAGTAGATAACCATCAAACTCTCCTATGATAATACAATATACACTTTATTGTTTCAGTTGTAATAGGAGGAAACAACATATTGATCATAGGATATAACTATATACTGGATATATAAACTATATATATAAACTCACCACGGGCAAATCTGGCACTCAGTGTAGACTCACGAAACATTCGTGAGTCATACACAGACCCAGGCCACTTCGCTTCCACATTATTTATCATGTGGGCTGCGTCACATCTTAAATCTTCTTCACAGTGGAGAACAGTAATTAGCTGTATAGTGAAGCATATTTTATTTGGAATGTTAAAGGCTACTATTTAGGCCTACCTGTACATTAATGCTGTGGACAGATTTCCTATTCACATAATCTCCTTCATTTATTGAAGGAGCTATGATAGGAATGTGAGTGCCATCTATGCAGCCAATCACACCTGGAAACCCTAAAATATATCAAATTGACTGATTAGTGCTTCAAGTCTCAAAGCTTTATGACATAAATGAATTACTGCTTAGACTGATACCTGCAATTCTGTGGAACTCTTCTTTGAGAAGTCTGGTGGGTCTCTGACTTGGGAACACTACAAACGTGCATAGTAGCCGTTTCAGTGCAAGTGTCACATTTCGGACAGCCCGACAGACAGTTGCCTTGGACACATGCTCTGCATCACCGACGTTATACAAAAAACTGCCGTTGGCAAAAAAACGAAGTGCAATACAAAGAATTTGCTCGGAACTGAGAGCGTGTCCACGATGTGTCACGTGAGCGATGTGAGGGCTGAGAATATTGTTTATATAAATTATTGATGATGCAGAGAAACGGAAACGCTCAAACAGGTAGCTACTCATCAGGGAATGATAAAACATCCAAGTATCTGCGCCTCGACATCAACTGGCTCTTCAATAAAAGGACACGCCATGTCTGCCACTGCCTTCAGTCTGCAGGCTTCAACTTAAGAGCAGGAGAAACTCAGGGTTAGTTGAAGAAAACCTGCCAGCGAGCAGGTTAGGTTCACAGAGTATGTTGCCAGGGTAACTGACTCAGAGTAAAGCTGAACTGGCTTTGTGAAACTGAAAAACCAGAGTTTCCCTCATCTCAGGGTTAACTAACTCAGAGTTTTCACTAAACCTGCTTTCTGAAACCGGCCCCGGGACGCAGCGCTCGGACTACTGCACGACACCATCAGCAAACACGAGACTACACACCAGGACGCTGTGTTTGTTGTGGCAGGGGACTGCAACCTTCGGACTGTCCTCCCCAAGTACCACCAGCACGTGAGCTTCCCGACGAGGGAAAACATTCTAGTCCGCGTCTACCGCAACGTGAAGGGCGCCTACAAGGTTGCCCCCCGCCCCCACTTCGGACAGTCGGACCACATCTCCGTGTTCCTCTACCCATTGTGGTAGAAACTTTACCTGAATTATCTAACATTTCGACTAACGGAGAGATAGCAAAATAAATTGAGGAGTCCGGAGCAAGAATAGACAGAGACTTTACTGTTACCCGCAAACAAGCAACAACAAAGCCGAGTGAGGTTTGCAAAGACACTCACGATCATAAGCTTTTCTCCACATCGTATGTCTAACCACAGCCGGTCAGTCATACATTACTAGCTATGTGGTCAACATCCTCAGCAAAAACTAATCTAAACATTAGGTTGACGCTAATCTGAACATTAGGTTGACTAATCTAAACATTAGGTTGAGCTAATCTAAACATCTGGTGAATGCAAATCTAATCTAAACATGAGAGTTGATGTCAGTACGCCTTGACCCCAGACTCTCTGGCACCATGCAGAGTCCCATAGTATGCCTATGAATTCAGAGATGATATTAGCTGCTTTTTTTTTTTTGTATCTATATGATATATAGGCCTGATAATACTCATAGTTAATATAAAAGTAATGGTTGATTTCTCCCTTACCATCTTACAGGCAGCTCCTCAAACAGGCCCCTCCAATAAGTAAAACTGTTAAAGTATGGAGTGAAGAGACTGATCTTGTGCTGCAGGACTGCTTTGACAGTACTCAACTGACTGGGATGTGTTTTAGGCTGCTGCTGTGAGAGGACTGTACTGTGGACTTAGAGGAATATGCTTCAGTGGTTACTGGCTACATCAGCACATGCATAGACAACATTGTCCCCACCAAGTGCTGCAAAACATACCCTAACCAAAAACCCTGGATTAACTGTGATGTACGGCCCATGCTGCGTGCCCGCTCCACTGCATTTGCCTCTGGTGACGCTGAAGGCTACATAAAGGCCATATATGACCTACGTAGATCCATCAGAGAAGCCAAGAGACAGTATAGAGTGAAGCTGGAGGGATACTACAACACCGCGGATCCACAGCGCATGTGGAAGGGCCTGCAACACATCACAGATTACCAGCAGCGGAGCAGGGGGGTCACAACCAGCCAAAGCACCCTGCCAGATGAGCTGAATGAGTTCTACGCTTGCTTCGACGACCTCAACACCAACAGAGGGATTCTACCAAAAGAGGCAGCAAAGAGCTCTTCACTCACGGTAACATCAGCTGAGGTGTGCAGGGCGCTGAGGAGAAAGAACCCCCGGAAAGCAGCAGGCCCTGACAACATCCCGGGCCATGCAGTGAGGGTCTGTTCAGCGGAGCTGGCTGAGGTGCTAACAGATATTTACAATCTGTCCCTCTCCCTCACAATCTTCTGTGCCCACCTGCTTCAAGGCCACCACCATTGTGCCCCTCCCTAAGAAAAACACCATAACCTGCCTAAATGACTACCGTCCCATCGCACTCACTTCAATTGAGATGAAGTGTTTTGAGAGGATAATCATGTCCCACATTAAAAAGACCATCCCGGACACCCTGGACCCCCTACAGTTTGCGTACCGTCGGAACCGGTCCACTGACGACGCAATAAACACTGCCATCCACGCAGCTCTCACACATCTGGAGAACAAGGACACATATGTTTGAATGCTGTTTATCGACTACAGCTCAGCATTCAACACGGTCCTCCCAACCAGACTGGCTGAGAAGCTCCTCATCCTCGGACTGACACCTTCCCTCTGCAGCTGGGTTCTGGATTTCCTCACAGACAGACCCCATAAAGTCAGAGTTGCCACCCGGCACAAGGACGGTGAGCACAGGGACCCCCCAGGGCTGTGTGCTGAGTCCGCTGCTGTACACCCTCTTCACCTACGACTGTGCCTCCACCCAGTGCAACACCACCATCATCAAGTTTGCGGATGACACAACAGTCATCGGACTGATCACTGGTGGGGGGAGACAGACTACAGGGAGGAGGTGGCTCAGCTGGTGTCCTGGTGCCACACAAATAATCTCTCCTTAAACATAGAGAAGACTAAGGAGTTGATTATCAATCCAAGGAAGAGGAGAGACAAGCACAGTCCTTTGCACATCGGCGAGACTCAGGTAGAGAGGGTGAAAACCTTTAAATTTCCTCGGCACCTACATCAGCGAGGACCACTCCTGGTCTCATAACACCCAACACATTGCCAAGAAGTCTCAGCAGTGGCTGTATTTCTTAAGAAAGCTGAGGAAATTTGGACTGTCATCCAAACTCCTCAGCAACTTCTACAGATGTACAGTGGAGAGCCTCCTGAGCAACTCCGTCACAGTGTGGTTTTGGAAACTGCACGGTATATGAAAGGAAGGCTCTCCAATGTGTGATTAAAACTGCACAATACATCTGTGGAGCCGCCTTCCCATCACTTCAAGACATTTGCAACACCCGGGTTACAAAGAGGGCACACAACATCACCAAGGACACTACACACCCCCAGCACACACTGTTCACACTGCTACCATCTGGCAGACGCTACAGGAGCATGAAAGCCAGAACAACCAGACTTAAAAACAGTTTTTATCCACAGGCCATCAGGCTGCTGAATGACTCTCAAACACTGATGCACTCTGTATTTGCACTATATTCAATACTGTGAACTGTATTTATTTTCAACTGTTAGCTTCATTTGCACCATGTACTTATCTACTAATAATATTCAATATCCAATGTAAATATTCAAACTTCTATATTTCAACGTCTTTCAGGGCCTTCTGCTGTATGCGAACATTGCACATGCTAAACAGCACCTTATATTTAACCTTTTTTGTTTAACTAAATTCTGCTCTTTGTACAGATTTTTTTTGTAGTTTAGTTTATTTATCTACTTTATTTTAAGCATATTTTGTGTGAAGGGAACTTGCAAATTAAGAATTTCATTGCCCAGTGCAAACTATGTTTCCATTGTGTATATGACAATAGACGATCTTGTATCTTATATCTTGTATCAAAGAAGTGTCGGGCTACTTCTAGCCTTGTAAGTGGTTTAAAATAGCGATTTAGTTTTTACCATGAGACATGCCCCTATCTTTCCAAGTTCATAGCGTTTTGATAGAATCGGCTTAAAACAGCCAACTTAAGAATGCGTCTATGTACGCTTTTTTGCTCCCAAACAAACCAACTCGTTGTCATACCAAACATATCACATCCATTTTACACCGGATTTCTCCTTTAAGAGGGCCTCTCTGCATATAATAAATAAATAAATATACATGTATGAATATATATAGAGTTTAATGCATGGGTTAACATTTCGTTCTGAGCATCACAAAATCAATCAGACAATCGTGCTCTGGGAAACGATTCAATAGATTAATCTTCGTGAGCATGAGCACAAAAACGTTTTTGAGGAGGTCTGCTGTAAAAAACTGGGAAATCTGAGTATACCTAATACACTACATTTACCCTTTAATGCATTTGTTTTTTTGACACATACATAACTAGAGGTTGCACTGTACTATCTGCGCACACCCCTTCTGTAGTCGAAGAAAAGGAAAGACCATGGTTTGAATTTTTGTGAGCATGAGCACGATCCATGAAAGAGGGGGCACCGCACTATGCTGCAAAAATGTATCTATCGAGTATTCATAATACAAAGCATTGACCCTTTGTTGAATTTGTGGTTCTGACATATACATTACTAGGGTGCACTGTACTATCTGCGCACACCCCTTCTGAAGCTCTCCCCTTCTCTCTCTCTCTCTCCCTTTCTCTCGCTCTCTTGTTTCGTATTGTAGAGCAAGAAAATTGTCAGAGAAAAGGTCCAATTCAAAATGCATTGGTTTACATATCGTTCTGTGGAGTGACATATATATAACTAGAGGGTCCACTGTACTGTCTGTCAGGGGCGCTGCCAGGAATTTTGGGCCCTATGAAAGAATATTAATATTATATTATTAATTGCCATCCGCGGGCCGTGGGCCGTGCTGCGTTGGGCTGGGCCCTTAGAATCAGTACCACTTTTCCCCGCCAGGCAGCGCCCCTGCTGTCTGTGCACACCCCTTTTGAAGCCTCTCTCTCTCTCTCTCTCTCTCTCTCTCTCTCTCTCTCTCTCTCTCTCTCTCTCTCTCTCTCTCTCTCTCTCTCTCTCTGTGTATGAGTGTGAGGTCACACCCCTTGCCTAAAAAGGTAAAGCCAAATGCCAGTGGTCCCAGGCAGCTCTAAGAATAACCCAGGGACATATTGCTTGACTCAGAAATAGGCTGTTGTCAATGAAAGGTGGCTACCCGTCTCCACCCTATGTTCGGTACACAAGTGTATTTTTCTGATTGCTTGATGCAAGTTCCATTGGTTCTGTTTTATTATTTTTAAGTTAAATGGAATTCCTGTAGACAAATGGAATGGGAATGAAGAGATGTACTTTAGGAGACTGATGTGACTATTTTTACCCCCCTCCCCAACCCCCTTCATTCCACCCTCCTATCTCGCACTCCTCTGTTCCACATTCTAATCCCATCACACTCTGCTCCACCTCAACACATCCAACCACGCCAGGCCCCCGGAGCCCATACTCTCCTCCAACTTAAACTAGCTACCTCTTCGCACTCCACTGGGAGACTTCTTCATCCATACAATACAATTCTACGCTTCTAAGGACAAGCAGGAATATTACTTGAAGAGCGTCAAGAAGATGGATAAACTGGTGTGAGATTGTTGGCCAGTGGAAGCTATATTTTACTTCTCTCTCTCAAGAAGTCAGCACCACACATGGATGGGATGTTGCGTCTCACTTGACTGCAGGATTTACTTTGTGGAACAAAGAGTGTACACACTCCTTGTGCACAATCTGCTGTAGCAGCTCATTTGTTTGGTGATGTCATCTGACTCCAGAATTTATAGGTGGATTCTAACTGTGTAAAACCAAAAACAATGACTGAGGCAGTTGAAGGTAACGTATGATCAATAAGTTCCTTTCACTCACCTCTACAATAATAAATCACCACAGTGCTGCTCAGGTTTTGGTGGATGAGCCAATGTAAAACTTAAAAATATTCCAAGATATGCCAATCTGGTATCTCCATTACTCTTTACACTGTGTTTATACAGTGTTTGCTTCGAACGGCACAATGCACAGTTGTGAAGAAATATTTGTCCAGGCAAATTGTGAATTGTTATCCGCTTAACTATTGTTATAGTTTGGTGAGATGGAAACATAATGACATATTAATGATCTTTCTCCATTAAAAATAATGAATGAATAGTTTGAGTTCGTGGAGGTAACATTTCTTATGCTATTTAAAACTGGGTGAGGTCGTCACTTAGAGGTTTCAGCTATCAAGCTACAACACTGAGATCTGAGAACACTGGGTTTGGGAACCACTGTTTTCGATACAATTCATTCTGTTTCTAGCAATTCTTGATTATGATCCCCTAGTTCAGCTTGCTATCAAATGGCTCACTACAATTCTGGTTCCCATGCTATTGTTCTTCAGTCAGGTTATTATCCTCTTTGGGCTGTTATTTTACTGTACAACAACGACGGCCTCATGTTGTAAATAATGAGGCTTTAAAGTCTTCTGCCTTGGTCTTTGACAGCTTTATAATGACTATATAGGTCTGACGCTCTAAATCAAAAGTATTAAGAGAGTGTGAGCACAGACGTACAAGGATACTTTCATGTCAACAGAAGCACCCTTTGTTAACACACAGAGGGATGAGTAAAAGTCACAGGTGATAGACGATGGATGCACTGTATTATCTCTTCAAAATAGTTTTTTTATTTTTATATGAAATGACAAAATACTGGTATTTTTAACAATATAAATAATAGTTAAAGTTATCAAATTATAGGATAGGTCTGTACCTGATTTGTCAGAACCACTATTGTGCCAGAAATGAGATTTCAGATTTTTGCTTTCAATTTCAGGTTTTATGGTTTATGCAACGGGTTTGTGTAAACAGCCGGTTAAGATTACTTAGATGACACTGGTCACTAGTTCATATCCTTAAACACCATGATGAACCAGGAAGTGGAGACAAAATTAATAGGGACTGACACTGATATTTGGGGAATAGTGGGGTTATATAATATAGTCCCCAAGAGTGGGGTTATAGACAAAGTCCATCTATAAAAGTGGGGTTATGTAATGTAGTCCCCTGTCCCCCCAGTAAGTGTGGGGTTGTAGATAAAGTCGATATACAGTATAAAAGTGTGGTTATACAATATAGTCACTAAGAGTGGATATAGTCACTTGTAGATAAAGTCAATCTATAAGAGGGGTTATATAATATAGTCCATATATAAGAGTACAGTTATATAATATAGTCCCTAAGAATAGGTTATATAATATAGTCCATATATAAGAGTAGGTTTATATAATATAATAAAGACACAAAATAAGAGTGGGGCTTATTATAGATAAATTATATAACTGAAAATTATATAACCCCATCTTGATAACCTCATCTTGATATGGACTGTATAATATAACCCCACTGTTGCATAGAGACTATTTTATCTAACCTATATATATATATATATATATATATATATATATATATATATATATGTATATATGTTGTATAAAATTTAATAAATCTTTGTTGTGTGATTTAATGTTTTGTATTCAGGAACACATGCAAACGCACAAGCTAAGGTCACTTAATGAACACAAACTACTCAACAAAACAGTTCATATTATTACTCTTATCATATTTCATGTTTTTTGAATTACCTGAGCTCGCTCTAGTCAAATTCTTTTTTATGTGATTGCTAACGCTGATTTGTTGTATCAAGCAGAAAACAAAGTGAGGATTGCAGTGAGTGCTCAGATAGTGTAGACGTGCTGCTAAGCCATCTGACTCAGCTGTAATAGGATCCCCTGGTGGGGGCCGTGTTGAGGGGAGACGACAGGTGGAGCCCCTAGCTCCGTCTTGCTGTGACACAGCCCCTGTTGGCCCCTAGGTGGACTAGAGACATCCAACCTCTCACTGCCACAATGGTTCAATGTTTTTATTAATTAAAAATATATTTAAAAAAAAGCTGATCCTATTCTAAAAAAGTACATAAAAGTACACAAAACAGTGCATAACAAAGCATACAATGCCTTCCAAGTGAAGTTTTATTCTATTATAATATCAATATTTGTTTAAAGTCGAGTCAGACAAACAATATGGTTTATGATGGCAGGGTTTTCGTATTGGATAGACTCACTGTACTGCCACTCACTGTACTGGGGGCACCCTCATGTGTAATATAAATAAGGTAGCCTGGTATTTTTGTCATGTTAAAGGACTACACTGGTCATTTCACCTTCATCGCCTTCTATTTGTGTGCAAGTTAATATATCCTGTTCGGCTTAAGTTGCTGTCTTCCTGCTGGAAGACACTTTCAATTGAGTGTGCCACTGCCTTTATGTGGGACACCACCACTTCTACACCATTAGTTTTTTCCAGTATTTTGAACATTGAGCCCCCTTTCTGGTTTGTCTAGGATGAAATAGAGTGGTTGAATCAAGTATCGTAGCGAAATACAGTTTCTATCGTGTTTTATTGCACCTTTGGTGCATTTTGTAAATCCCATTGATTTCTGTTGGAAGACTCATTGCTCGTTGGCAGTTTGGTTGTAGTCTTTTCGCTTGGTACTAGCCCTAATGTTGAGACGGAGAACTGAGCGAAAAGACTACAATCAAACGTAAACAGCCCCCCTTTCAATTTCCGGCCAACAAGCAATTCTTCTAGGAGGTATTCTAGTCCGCTGATCGAGCCAGAGAGCTAACGTTATGGATTGTACATATTTATAATTCAAAATTCTTCATAGCCTTTATACCTTTATACTTAATTCTTTTTTCAAAATGTATCTTGTTTTGAAGAATAATCACCGCGCTAATCGTTTCAATGGGAATCGCGACGGTCTATACTTTCAACATAAAGTGTACATATTTATAATTTTAAATTCGTCCCAGCCTTTATACCACAGATACTATAGGGTCTATAGCATATAACCGCGTTTTCTGATACAGTTTAATGTAACAGTAAGCTGACAACACCGCAACTGCAAATGAACCACACTGTGATAACCATGGCAACCGGTCAAACAAATTTTCTTTTTGCGATCATTCTGCGTGCGCCGTGTTGATAAACAAATAATCCCCCCATTGAACTTTACTTTAGCATCTATTTTTAACTGCATTAGCACTTGTATTTCTATTGTATTGTACATTCTCCTGTGTTCTCCACTGCTGCTGGCCTGTTGTAACAAATTATTTCCCCCCGGGGGATTAATACAGTTGGACTTGTTATCTATTTATCTATCCATCAAAAACATGCATGTGTACCCCATCTAACGAGAACATATCTAAATGTGTATTTCCTTTCTATCTGCTCCTCCTCAGTTCGATCGTTCACGACCACAATGGTGATTGACGCTCGGGGTGGGGAGGGCTCCTCACGCGTGGCCCCCAAGAAGACCTTCATGGATCATTTCTACGCCACCTTCAGCTCCCCCATAGCCTGGGTGCTGGTGCTGGCCCTCGTCATCACCTGGTCCTGTGTGTTCGTCATCATCTTTGACATGATGGATTATAAAACACTTTCAGGTAGGGATGTGGTGGTGAGGACCACCAAGAGGCAGAGCCGGTTGTGTTCTGTGTGAAGGTGCTACACGAGTAACATGCAGGCATTGTGACGCAGACAGCTGTCTGCTGTCTGTACACAGCCCACATTGTTTAAATCAAGGTCTTATAATGTTCTCTGATTAAAGATACCCTATTCTGGCCAACAGTTGACGGGCCCATTCACAAATTAACATATTTCACAGAGAAGATGAATGCTAACAAGTGAATAAATATAATTATACCATTTTAAATGTTGGCACTTTTAAAATTATCTAAACATTTCAGATGAGGGACCTACAAGTATCAGTGGAGGTTCTTGCATCACAAAGCATCAGTATTTCTGTAATACAGTGGTCATCCAACACACCCCTGCTCTGTGACATTGGATATATTTACTAAGATGTGTTAAAATAAATGACGTCAAAAGCTAACTTTGCGTGCGGTCATATTGCAACTGAAACAAAGGCCTTGTTTCCATGACTGTAATAAAACAGTTGTCAGATTGTGATGTAATGATGCAGACGTTGCTGGAGAGAAGCAGACAATCATTGTCAAAACCACCTCCAGAGGTAGTGTCCTCTAAATTAATCTAAACAGGGCAACTTCTGGCTAGAGGCGGACTGGTATATTAACTCAAAGTCTTGTGACCCATCCTATTTTATAGGAATAATTTAATTTAAAATGCTTCTTTTTTTTTTAAAGATGCCTTTTTTTTATATATATATATATATATATAGGCCTGCGTCCACGTCACGTGACAACTTTCTATCTGGTTAAACAAACAGGATGGCTGAATTATTGTCAGTGGAAAATAATTATTAATTTACTCATTGGAAAGTTATTATGATAATTTATTCATTTTCTGAAACATGAAGGCATATATCCTGTATTTAATACATCAACACAATTTTCGGAACAATCCCCGAAAATATTGATGAAAGGTTCCTGTAATAGGAGCGGGACTCGTGATGAGGAACATTTATACATTGAAAGGACAGTTCACTTGCTTGCATTAAGAGTTCTATGCAGAGGTTAATTTACACAAACTCAGATAAGGATTTATCCCTTAAATAGAGCACCTAATTTTCCTAATCTAAATACAAATTAATTAGCCAGCTTCTACAACAAACCATAGTGCCCAAATGTCCATAATAACGTTGATAAATAACAATATAATAACAGCTGACAGCTGAGCTGCCCATTGGTCTGTTTTTGGCGTATACTAGGCGCATACTACGTTTCGGCGTATGTTTTTAGGCAAGCTAGGAAATAGACACATATACAAAGGTGCCCCAGACAGAACAGCGCCTCACCGAGTGCCGCCGAGGCAATGACTCATACGTGAGAGGTTATCCTTCAGGCTCGGTATGTATTGACTGTTTCTGTTGTTGAGGGCAATGATCATGGCATGCTGAATAGGAACAAGCAATAGAAAGAAAAATGTATGATTTAGTCTAAAGATGGAAAGCGGAATCTACCTAAATTATCTCAATTATCAACCACATTATTGTGTGTGTGAGTAGACGGAAGAGTCTAGAATTCTCTTCAATTGTGTGTGTGTGTGTGTGCGTGTACGTGTACGTGTGTGTGTGTGTGTGCGTGAGTGTGTGTATGTTCCCTTGGTGTAGCTGTATGTCCAAGGCCAAGTTGCTAAAATTGTTTATGTGCATTTCACACATTACTTTTTGTCGTTAGAGGTCAGATTCTCAGATATGCATGTTGGACGGCTAGAGTGTCGCTCTGGGAAGAATTCAAGAACTAAATCATGCAAGCAAGCTGCTGGGTGAGGCGCAAAGAGATCAGGCATTTGCTGAGGCTTTGTGAGCCACCTCCTGTAAGCTGGAGCACCTAAATTGATATTCATATGCGTCCTTTGAGAGCCTCTTTGATAAAAAAGGGACCCCAGGTCTATAGCTTGGCCTACTTGTTAGTGCCCTTGACTCAGGAGTCACACTCAAGATGAGGAATGACTTCTCACACATGATGAATTAATGAATTGTGTCAAATAAACCTGTCTCTAAGAGTGATGTAACGAACCCCCACCTAACTGCATTGCACCTTAGGATATGTTTATATTTCCTAGGCATGAACTTAATTCCTGCCCGCCACAAAATAATGGCCTTAAACAAGCGCATATGGATCTATACGATAACTGGAGGGCCGGGGGATTCTGAACAGATTTAGGTTATTTCTTAAACTGAATATAGCCTACCCTGATTCTAGACCCTTAAAACCCCAAATAAGCATTAACAATGCAGAAATTGCAATAAAAGGCACTTTTCCAACTAGAACTGCATTTTAATGCCAAAACAATGTTAATACCGCATTTTCCACTGATCAAATCAAAGTCTGCCATGTTTGGTTTTCAGCGATAGCAGCGTCCATAGCAACTACCATAGCAACGACAGAAATAATTTTATTTAAATAATTTTCTGGCAAGAGCTAAAAGAATTTTCTTAATAACTATCAAACTAAAGTCCATATACAATCGCTGAGCAAATATTTGTGGAATAAAATACAAATTTCTTGCTAGCAATTATATCAAACCCATTTCAATGCTCAGTGGAAGTGCAAAATATAGCATTTCCACTGAGAATATATCAGCCATCTTGTTTGTTTGTGCAGACAGAAACTTGAGTCACGTGAAATGGACTCAGGCCTGGAAAAGGCCAAAAAAACGTAGGCATCTCATAGAGTCATTATTGTGAAACTCAATCATAAGAGCAGTGCTATAAATACAATATACATTGTCTGTAAACTGTCTTTCTCAAATGTCAGTATAAGTGTGTTAATATTATTTGCTCTGTTCTGTTTATGTACTGGTTATCAGGACTGTTGGAAGGTTGCAAATGTGTGTGACACATCCAGACCATGTGAATCGTCACACAAGGGGCCCCAGTGCCAAGCGGAACACTTAATGGTTGGGGGTAAAAATAGAACACGTTGTTTGCAGGATTTGGAATGGTACTTAAAGGCCGCCAACATTAAGAATACATTATATTTGGACAGATAGACATAAAAGTATATATACGCACAAGACTACGTTTTTTTGTTTATGCCAACCGAATGTTAAAAACGATACAATGTTTACTAAAATCCACAAAAGCTTGTTTTTCTGTTATATTTTTGTGTTTACAGAAAACATCTTCCAATATTCTGAGTGCATACATTCTTAACATAGCAGCCTCAATAGGAATGGAACCCCTCAACCTGTTGAGCGAGACAGAACCCCAGTCCAAACCGTACCTCCTTCCATCCCCAGTCTCTGTTGCAAACCTCCTCACCCACAACCCTTCACAAAGTTCTATTTCCTTTCATTTTTTAGCTTTAGAATATATGAGATCAAATTATATCTATATTTTATAATGACTTGAATTCACTACTACTCTGACGATTTGTTGTATTAAATGTTTAATAATTATTTCATAATAACTGCTCATTATTTCCTAACATAGAGTTCCATCTTACACAACTATATTGTGCTACAACCTCTAATGTTTAATGTTTAATTCTTTAACTTCTATGCGTTCATTATTGGCCCACATGATTTATGAAATCATGATTTACTCTTCTGTCTGTCTCTAGATTTTTAACTCTAACCATTTTTACTATTCATGCCTCATCTTCCTAACGCCTTTGTTTGTGTTTGTTGCTGTGTTATATTGTGTGTCTTCTTTCCTACTAGGTCCCCCTCCTGCTGTCAGGAAAACCTTAAAGGATACAGAGCGTAGAGGCAAGGCACCCCAAGGAGACAGGCCTACACAGACAAGCCTACACAGACAGGCTTACAAAGACAGGCTTACAAAGACAGGCCTACACAGACAGCCTTGCAGACAGACCTACACAGACAGCCCTAGGGGCAGGCCTACATAGACAGGCCTACACAGACAGGCCTACACGGCCAGACCTACACGGACAGGCCTTCACAGACAGGCCTACACAGACAGGCCTACATAGACAGGCCTACACAGAAAGGCCTACATAGACAGGCCTACACTGACAGGCCTACATAGACAGGCCTACACTGACAGGCCTACACAGACAGGCCGACAGGCAGGCCTACACAGACAGGCTTACACAGACAGCCCTATACAGACAGGCCTACATAGACAGGCCTGCAGAGACAGCCCTACATAGACAGGCCTACACAGATAGACCTACACAATTAGGCCTACATAGACAGGCCCAGCACAGTTAATGCTTGATAACCACTAACTGACATGCATGGTTGTACGAACACCAAATTTGGAAACAAGGAACTGCTCATAATAGCATACATTGTTTGAAGTGCATAACAAGGGTACGTCAATCTTTTGACATCTATCTATATTTAAATACATAAATATGTGTAAAGGTGTAAAGATAAATCTATAAATATCAAATATATAGATAGATAGATAGATAGATATTTATCAGTTGTACAGGTGGAGTAGCTGATTATTCCTTTTTTTAATATTCTACAGGAACTCTGCCTAAATGTGAAACAAATGCAATAAGTCTTTCACAAAACTGAATAGATTAGCTACACTTTATTTCCACCCAAACCTAACAATCAACTATGCACACAATCCCACACCCTCACAAAGTCATGTCGATGCACTACACTCCAAGAGGGCATTATGATACTTTATGTGTGCCGACAGTCCCGTCAATAACTATAATGTTGATGTAGTTTGAAGTGAACCCCTAGTTACCACGAAGTCTATAAAAAGCTTTGGAAAATTTTGCATCATGCACATCCCATTTTCATTATAATGCATTACACAATAATGCGTCATTGTAATGATCTAAATACATAGTGACGTATACAATTCTTCTTATCTCAATATGAAATATGGAATCCCTCAAATAAAAACCAGCAAAGCATAAGTCTGCAGAACAATTGTGTATGGCACTATGAAATATTTATCTATTATTCAAATAATTGTTTAAGTATATAATACACATTAACACTCCAAAAGTAAACAAGATAACACTTTTTCCGGGGTTTATTTATTTTTATTAGGGGTTTATTTATTTTTATTAGCGTGACGAGACTGACATTTTGCGATGAAAACAATATCCCTAGTTTAAGATCTCAATCATGGGATATTGCCCAATATCACAAGATGGCGAACCAATGAAATTGTGCCATCTTAGGAGGTTCACGTGTAACGTATACTAACTGGAAATATATTGGAAATATCTGCTTCTTTCTAAACCCTCTGTGCTGCGTGTCACAGTGTCTAATGCTGACCGTGTCTCCTCCAGGAGGCCTGACCAAGCTGGGCTCTGACCCCATGAAGGCAGTCAACGACGCAGTAGAAGGTTCCTCCAGCGTTTTGACCTCAATATTCAGCTTTGCTGCTAACCTCATTGCTCCTGATGAGGATGAAGGTACACACGCACACAGACAGACACACATACACACACACCCACACACACACACACACACACACACACACACACACACACACACACACACACACACACACACACACACACACACACTAAGCAGTACTGCTTAGAGTACTACTGCTCTGTTTCTGGCCGTTTTAATGATGCAGGACGTTTTTGTTGCTCAGCTTTAAAGGCCCATGACATGCCACCAGGTGTGAGTGTGACTAGCCTTGCAAGCCGTTTTGAAAATCTGCCCCTTATGACATCCCAAGTGGGCGTGTCCAAGTAGATGTTTGAAGGATAGATGAGCAACGTTTGCTACAGGCCACTGGGTAGGCTTGTAGACTGATATATCCAGCAGCTGGCTTTGACCTAGTGGTGTGGTCACATGGCAGATGATTTTGCAGGGTCTAATTATCTATCCAAACTAACCCGGATTTTCCCTGTCTGTTTTTCCTTTCCAAGACCTTGACCTTGCTGAAAATAAAATAGATGAAAATGTTTATTCACAGCATTTATATCAACCAAATGTGACTCTTCATTTTAGATTAAGGTAATCTTAATCTAAACTCCCTATTAAGATTTAGGATGTGATCACCTGACTTCTAGATGGCTCATGATTAGAGAGGTGTTTTTAACCTGTGTTCAAATCATCCCGATTCCTATATTCATAAAATGGTTCTGATATAGGCTAATCTATAAATCTGGAAATGTATTGATTTGTTTCAAATGATATTATGGTTTTTCGTTGATAGTCGCTTTGCTTTGATTGCCTTTAAAATAACCCTTATCAACCATCATTAAATAAATTGAGTCTGCGTCCAATCTCTGGTAATCCACTGTGCTGAGGTCCACATTATCTGCAAAAAAAAAAAAAAACTTTTACTGGGATTTGGGATGTTGTTTTGGTTCTCTGGTGCTCCCACACGCAAAGGAGTGCTCCGGGAGTACTATCCCCTTCTTCGCCGGAGCTGCCGGACTGCCGCCGAGCTCCCCCCGCCGGAGCTGCGGCAGTCAAGAGGAAGAGATGGCTGAGAAAAGGATTGTACTCCCGGGGCTGTGTTGCCGAACTGCCGCCGAGCTCCCCCCGCCGGACTGCCGCCGAAGCTTCGGCGCAAACAACTGCCGCCAAAGCTTTGGTTGCAGTCCGGCAGCTCCTGTTACAATAGTAATTGTGTTCACACGGACAAGTAGGAATGTGACACCGGAAGTAAGAGTGACACGTGAGAGATGCACGTAGGTTGTACCAGTGAGTTAATAAAGAGTTGCCCTGTTGGGCTGTTATAAAGTAATTCTGAAGTTCATTTAAGAGAATTAAACATGGTGGCAGCGGTCACGGACTTGACCAGTCGAATTATCGTTTCGCGGGAAGAGCTACTGCAACGTTAGTAGAGTAGTAATATAAGTTTAGCTAGGGATTAGCATTCTCATCCAACCGACATGGAAGGGCTAAAACCTCCCCAACAGCTATGCATGGACTCAGGGAATCTTGCAAAGTCATGGAAAACCTGGAGGGAAGAGTTTCTACTGTATTCCGACTTAACCGTGGACGACGACGAGAAGAAAACTGTCAAACTTTTCAGCTATCTCGTTGGTGAGAGCGGCAGAGAGCTGTTGGACACGCTCATGGGTGAGACAGCAAAGTCTGATTGGAAGATGAAGGACATAATTGATAAAATGGATGCTCACTGCAACCCTAGTGCTAACGAGACCGTGGAACGTTACCGTTTCTTCTCGAGAAACCAAGGTTCGAGTGAGGCAATAGACTGTTATGTCACGGACCTGAAAGTGTTATCAAAGACGTGTAACTTTGGGACTTGAGACTCGCTCATTCGGGATCGGATTGTGTGTGGAGGCAACAATGTCAGCATGAGGGAGCGGTTGCTCCACGAGAAGACCCTGACGCTCGACACATGCATTCAGTTGTGCAGAGCCTCGGAGTTGTCGCGCGAGAATGTCAAAACCATCTCCGGACCTAAAGTGGAGGAGGTGCATGCAATACAGAGACCAGGGCACTACCAACAGCCAGCGGATAAAGTGGACTGCAAATTTTGTGGCAAATCACATGAGAGAAGCAAGCAGAAATGCCCAGCATACGGTAAGACGTGCAAAAAGTGTGGCAAAGAGAATCATTTTGCAGCTAAATGTAAAGCCAGTCAGCAACCAAGAGAAAGAGAACAGAGAAAGAAACAAGTGCACCATGTAGCAGAACACGAGAGTGATGAGTTTGATGAAATCCTCTGTGTAACTGCAGAAGAGATTGAGACAGTGAGTTCAGTAGATTCTGATAAAAGACTCAACACACAGCTCTTTGCTGGAATGCTTTTGGGAAAACAGACTGTGAAATTTCAAATAAACTCTGGTGCTACTTGTAATATAATTCCAATTGATCTGCTTGATTCAAACACAAAGATCTAAGACACAAAGAGTGTGCTAGTGATGTACAACAAAAGCAAGCTTAAGACACTGGGAAAATGCAAACTGAAGCTGAGAAATCCCAGAAACCAGAAGCTGTACCAGTTGGAGTTCCAAGTTGTGGATGAGGGAGATACAGTGCCATTGCTTGGCAAAAGGGCCAGTGAGGGCATGCAGCTGATTAAAGTGCACTATGAAAATATTATGGCAATTGACCGCATAGTTACAACAGTGCCAGAAATTAAGACTACAAGGGGCCAATGGACAATGGAGCAGATACAAGCAGAGTATGCTGACGTGTTCAAGGGTGATGGCTGCCTTGAAGGAAAATACAAGCTGGAGATTGACGACACAGTGAAACCTGTGCAGCTGCCAAAGAGGCGGGTGCCAGTAGCAACGATGAAACCACTGAAGGCTGAACTTCAAGACCTACAGCGCAGAGGAATCATCACACCTGTAGAATGCAACACAGACTGGATCAATGGAATGGTTGTTGTCCAAAAACAGAATGGGAAGCTACGGTTATGCATTGATCCAAGACCCTTGAACAAGGCGCTGAAGCGTAGTCACTTCCCATTGCAGACAATTGAGGACATTCTCCCAGATCTGGCTAAAGCAAAAGTGTTTACAGTATGTGATGTGAAAAGTGGTTTCTGGCATGTAAAATTAGATGAAGAGTCAAGTTTTCTGACTACTTTTGCTACGCCATTTGGACGTTACCGATGGCTGAGGCTTCCAATGGGGGTCAGCCCCGCACCAGAGGTCTTTCAGCGTAAGCTCACACAGGCGCTGGAGGATCTGTCTGGTCTGTACATCATTGCTGATGATGTGCTGATCCCGGGACAAGGTGAGACACAAGAAATGGCACAGCGAGACCACGATGAGAAACTGAGACGTAGACAAGTTCAAGCTGAAGGAAAAAGAGACTACGTACATAGGACATCTCCTGACAGCGGATGGTGTAAGGATACATCCAGAAAAGGTACGTGCCATTGAACAAATGCCAAAGCCAACAGATGTGAAAGCAGTTCAGAGGCTGTTGGGTATGGTGAACTACCTGGCTAAGTTCTGTCCTCATCTCTCTGACCACTGTCAGCCACTCAGGCACCTGACACACAAGGACGGTGAATGGGAGTGGACAGAACAGCATGACCAGGCATTTCTCAAATTGAAAGAGACTATTTCAAACACACCGGTGCTGAAGTACTACAGCCCGGAGGAGGAATTGACTGTGCAGTGTGATGCCTCAGACACTGGTTTGGGCGCAACACTGGTCCAGAGGGGTAAGCCCGTAGCATTCGCAAGCAGAGCACTCACACAGACAGAGAAGGGCTATGCCCAAATTGAGAAGGAATTCTTAGCAATGATTTTCAGTTTGGAGAAATTCCATCAGTACACGTATGGACGCAAGGTAACTGTACAAAGTGACCACAAACCTTTAGAGAACATAGTGAGAAAGCCACTATTGAGTGCACCCAAAAGACTACAAAGAATGATGATGCATATTCAAAAGTATGACGTTGATGTTGTTTACTTACCAGGAAAAGAGATGGTGTTAGCAGACACCTTGAGCCGAGCTTACCTGCCTGAGTGTTCAGCCTTTGGCTCAGTGGAAGCTGAAATAGAGACTGTTAATATGTTGCAGCATGTACCCATCTCAGCGGACAGCCTCAGTTCAATCCGCTCTGCAACAACACAGGATTCGACACTGCAGAAACTCATTGAAACCATACAACAAAGATGGCCAAATGACAAGGCAAAGACACCGAGCGAAATCAGACCATACTTTTCATTCCAGGATGAACTGAGTCACCAAGATGGAGTAGTGTTTCGGGGTGAACGTGTTGTCATACCTGGGGCCGTATTCACAAAGCATTTTATCTTACCGCTAGGAGTGCTCCTAACTCGCGCTAAAACATTTTACGTAGGAGTTTTTTCTTAAAAGTTATTCACAAAGCCGCTGAGACCTACTCTTACTAAGGATAAATCACAGAGAGTGAACTAAGAGTGACGCGCCGTTGCTATGGATTACGTCAATTCTCGTGCACGAGTTTAGAAGCGGTCAGTTCGGTGATTGGTTGTTCAGACGAGCCCACTGAATCACCGAAAAACAAGGAAATAGCCTAGGCTAGAAATGAATTCCTATTAAGTAGTTATAGTGCAGTTAGCAGAATACACGCATGATGACAATTTTGTGCAGACCACGATAATGACGTTGTAGCCTGCACGTTCAAGAGAGAGAGAAAGCAAACAATACAAATACGTAAAATCTAAAAAAAAAAAAATGTTACGAACTACCCAAGTGTTGACTGATTTGTGCCAAGGTGTTTACCTAAAATGTGTTTTCAAAGTGATCCCTAAATGCCTGTCCACTCGGTTCCACACGGCCAAATTCCTTGTAATGTTGATCGCCATCATCATCATCATCGTCTGGCTGTGGAATGTTCCTCCGCTTGCAGAGGTTGTGTAGAATGGCACATACAGTGATTACTGTGCTTGCCCTCTGGGGTGAGGCGTATTTCGCCGTGGAGGACATGAAACCGACGTTTCATCTGCCCAATTCCTCTCTCCACAACATTTCGTGTATGTTTGTGTGCTCGCAAAGAGCCAATACGATGTGTTTTACGCATAGGACTATACGTAATCTGCGTAATCACTTACATGTTACACTTTAACTGTGCTCCCGGTTGTGGATTGAGGTAGGGTGTCTAGAGCCACGTCTTGCATGGATAGTCAGTATTAGTCACTGTCACCCAGCAAGTGACACCCAACTGGTACATCTCAAAAAGCTGCCTCAGACCGCTCACCATTAAAATGCGCGAATCATGGGTAGCTGAAGATCCAGGCCACTTTGCAACAACATCCAGTAGGCTATGTTAAAATTTGCATCAAAAACAACCTGCGTGTTGATGGAATGCACTTTCTTCCTATTGACGAACACGTCCTCGTCTTTTGATGGCGCAATTATTTTTATTTTTTATAAGTTATATATTTTTTTTTATAACTTATAATTTTTATAACATTTTATTTCGGGACTAATCGGATTATTCCTGTTAGTCGGGGATGTTATTGCATCGCGCATTAACTCCACAATAAATTGAATACCCTAACATTTCGTCTCGCAGGCATTTTAAGATTCTTTGTGAATAGGTCTTACTGAGTTAGGAGTCCTCTTGAGGACTTTTAAGCTCTCCTAGACTTAGGTGCTACTTTTAGTCCTAAAATACTTTGTGAATTGCTCTTAGTGAAAAAAGTTAGGAGTCCTAAATTTAAGAGTGACACGCCCATTATTTTTAGGAGTTACTCCTAAATTCGCCAGTTAGGACCTACTTTTAGCCCTAAGATCCTTTGTGAATACGGCCCCTGATGCGCTAAGGAGAGACATCACGCAACGTCTACACTCCTCTCATTTTGGGGTGGAAGGATGCCTATGAAGAGCCAGAGAGTGCGTATACTGGCCAGGCATTAATGACCAGATCAAGACCTATGTAGCCAAGTGTGACATTTGTAGGTCAGTGGACTATAAGCAACAAAGAGAAACACCGATCTCACATGACATGCCTAACAGACCATGGGCTAAAGTAGGCACAGATTTGTTTTCTTTTGACAACAAGGACTATCTCATCACTTTAGATTACTATTCAAATTTCTGGGAAATAGATTATCTCTCAGACACAAAATCTACAATTGTGATAAAGAAACTGAAAGCCCACTTGGCCAGACAAGGCATCCCTGATGTTGTCATCTCGGACAACGGACCACAATACTCATCGCAAGAATTCCACAGATTCAGCGAACGGTGGGAATTCCTGCATAAGACCTCGTCACCTGGGTACGCTCAGAGCAATGGCAAAGCAGAATCAGCCGTCAAAACAGCCAAGAGACTTTTGCACAAAGTGCAAATGGCTGGACAGGATCCCTACCTTGCTCTTTTGGATCACCGTAACACACCGTCACAAGGCCTGGACACCAGTCCAGCACAAAGACTTCTCAGTCGGCGCACCAGAACACTGCTGCCCACGAAAGCAAGCCTTCTGCAGCCAAAAGTCGAACAGGTGCAGCAAGGACTACGCAGTAACCAAGAACGCCAGTCTGCCTACTACAACAGATCTGCCAGAGATCTGGACACATTGAAACCAGGGGACTGTGTGCGAATACAGCCATTTGGGTCTCACACTCTCTGGAGATTAGGCAATGTTCTCAGGGCTGTGGATGCGAGATCCTACGAAGTCCAGCTGCAGTCTGGTGGTGTTCTGCGGAGGAATCGCAAACACCTCAGGCGTGCCCACGGACAGACCCTCAGTGAGTCTATGGACATGGAGACTGGTTGTTCTTCCACAGACTGTTCCTGAAACACACACAGACACAGACACGGGTGACACACACCCACCGGGTAGCAATGTATTACCGGTGACCACAAGGGCTGGTCGCACAGTGGTGACGCCACAACGCTACAAAGACTTTGTGAACGAATAGTTGTGGACCACTCATGGACTTTGGGGGGACTAAAGAAAGAATGTGGAGAAAGCATAACATGTTTAGTAATGTGTGTTGTTATAAGTAACATGTTTAGTAATGTGTGTTGTTATAAGTTTAAGACTAAAATAGGACTAAAGAAAGAATGTGGAGAAAGCATAACATGTTTAGTAATGTGTGTTGTTATAAGTAACATGTTTAGTAATGTGTGTTGTTATAAGTTTAAGACTAAAATAGGACATAAAGAAAGAATGTGGAGAAAGCATAACATGTTTAGTAATGTGTGTTGTTATAAGTTTAAGACTAAAATAGGACATCGTTTGTAGAACTTTTCATTCTGAATTTACGATGTGGATCTGTGATTTGATTGCAGCTAGTATGTGTGAAGGGTAACAAGGAATATCACTCTAGTTAAATTAGTTTAGTTTTCACTGTAACAGTAATGAGTTTTGTCATTCAGAGATGATTTATATTGTGTGTATTTTTGACAGTTCATTAAGAGTCAGAAAAAGAGAAAAAAGAGAAAGGATGTTACAATAGTAATTGTGTTCACACGGACAAGTAGGAATGTGACACCGGAAGTAAGAGTGACACGTGAGAGATGCACGTAGGTTGTACCAGTGAGTTAATAAAGAGTTGCCCTTTTGGGCTGTTATAAAGTAATTCTGAAGTTAATTTAAGAGAAAAGGAGCAGAATTAAACAGCTCCGGTGGGGGGAGCTCGGCGGCAGTCCGGCAGCTCAACTCCCAGAGTAAAATCCCTTTCTCCTCCATGTCGCAGTTCAATATGGACTTATAATAACCCCCGCTACGAGTCTTCACTTGCTGTGGAAGTACCAGAGATGTCAGACGCAGTCTTTATGATTCATATTATAATCCGAGGCGCACATTGTTTTTGGCCGTGATATTAGATATAATATTATATAAATAGCTATATATTACACAATATTATTATTATTATTATTATTATTATTATTATTATTATATTATATTATATTTTAAAGATATAGAGCTTCAGGGCCCAGTTTCCCAAAAGCATTGTTAGCCTAAGTGGATCGTGAAGTGCGTCGTACGAGCATTGTACAGTTTTCACACCGTTTCCCGAAAGCATCGTTGGTAACGAACTTTGTGAAAACGCTCGTTGCTAACGAGGACTCCAGGGTACTCGTAGGACGCTAAGAGCATCGTTAGCCTACTATAGCCTCAGTTGCGTCACCAGCGGACATTCCTAGAATTGGATGCGTTTTATTAAAACACATCCAATACCACGGCACGGAATGCCCAGCTTGAGCCATTTCGCGACCAAAAACTGTGGTTACCGCTGATATATTACTCTAAGACTACTGTTAGATTTAAACAGCAAAGATAGAGACATGTTAGAAGTCAACAACAACATAATTTATTGCAACAATTAAAAATTCCAAAAATACATGCGCAGCCAAAATGTAGGTTACCGATCAAACGCCACGTAACAAGGCATGATTCCATTGCTCTTGTGTGGGAGGTCGCTTTCAAGCTGCACTTGCTGTCTCCCTCTGATTTTAATTCAACCATCGTGGTAAAAATGTCCTCATATTGATCAATGACAGAAGACATATACTAGACATGCATCATGCTGAGACCAGCGGGTGTCGGAGAATTTCTGCAGGCGTTTTTTGTTGATGGTGAAGTTCCCTATTTACGCCTATTGGACCCTGTCTAGACAGTAACGAACATCCCTGACCATAGTTAATCACGTTTGTAGTCTACACTCAGAGTGAACTCATTATTGCATGCGGGTGTCTTCATTCATAAAAAAATGAAAACATTCGGGAGTATGCAATAATACAAATTATTCTAAAGAGGTCAGAGACTCCGTGCACATCCCCGCCTTCCCCACTGAACCAAGAAATCCCACGCCGTGATGAACGGGGGATTTGACCCACTTGGTTTTACACAGGAAACTTGAGATAAGAAGGTGAAATCGCCGGGCGTGCCAAGCTTCGACCACACCGGCTCGGCAGTGTAAAAAGACCTATAGCCAGGGTTCGAGTTAAGTGGGAGCCAGTGGGAGCTGAGCTCCCATAGAGAGAGGTCTGGCTCTCATGAAAGCAGCAAACTCAAATATCTGTGGGGGTCTCTGAAAATACAGCAGTATAATATTGTAATTACAAATAAAGCTATTTTCCCTTCCACATGCAGAGTAATATTGACGTTAAGTGGGATAATAAAACGCGGGTCATTATCGGGAAAATACGCCCCCCCCCCCCCCCCCCCCCCGTCAAAATTCAGCGCAAGGCCGGAACGGTCTCCCCCCACCGTCAACAACTTTAAGAGACCCCCACAGAGATGGAATCATAACTCGAACCCTGCCTATAGCCTACTTCATCCTGCCCAACAATATGGGCAGGATCTAGACCAAGCTCTCCTAATCGGGTCAGCAATAGCCGTGTTTGAATGATAATGAATGAATGGAACGTTGCATTTTTAATGTCTTCAAATATTCTATACTAGAGAGCCAATCAATGCAACCTTATGCAGAATCAGATAAAGTCGGCTCTCTTGCTGCGCAAAGTATGTTTCAGAAATCAGCACATTAAGATAAATGTAGTTGTCACACAAGCTATTTTGGACTTTTGTAATATGGAATTATTTCAGGGGGGGAAATGCCGTGAATAAATGTATGCACAGTGCGTTCAGGATAAGGACTGATATATATGTTGGCCTAGGCCTAATCAATTGTGTTTTAATATCTTTAGCATTCATATTATTGCACTCTATTCTTTTCGTAGGCTACTCTGCGGTTGGCCTTGATGGGGAGATATTTTAACCCTTTTTAACCCCATTTTCCTGCGACATTCCTGCATCTCCCCCTGCGTCATAGCCCGTTTCAGCACCATGTCAGTGGACAGGTACAATCCTACGAACGTCGTGAGTGCAGCGAATGCGCGTTCATGTTAAGAGGAGTTTCGGGAAACGCTCCAAAGAAATTAACGATGGTTCGCAAGATCCACCGTGAGAATAATCGTTCGAGCGAAGATCCATCATTATCGGGAAACTGGGCCCAGGAGTCCGCAAACAGCAACAATCACTTCTCCTCCACGCTGTGGTTCACTCTGACAGCTCTTTGGTCAATGGGCAGCAGCTCATTTGCATTAAAGCTACAGACACTAGTAACAGCGCATTCTGAAGAGACTGAGGGCGCACTCATACTTGGCAAGTTTGCCTGTTCCGTGCTGTAGGAAGATTCAGCACGATTTCCCCCACTCCCCCCGCTGGCCCGTGGTCACACTGCTCCCAAAGGCCATGACGATTGCTCCTTCATACATACGTCATCACGTCGTAATACGATAAATACATCATCACCAAGCGTCCTCGCCGCCATAACAACAATGGAGAACAACAACGTGAATGCTGTCGTCGGCCCAGATTTCAAGTAAACACTCGACTTCACCTTCGCACTAACGTAAACCCACTCATGAACCGCTCGCCGCCATTGTTTAAAATGATTGTTGTGGGGAAGAAGGGCATGGACCTATAAAGAAAGAAGGGAAAGTACGCAAGGACTACGTCATCCAGCTCACGTTGCGTATCCGCGCGTGTCATCTCATTAGCATCTGTACTTTGGCCACGGCACACCTCTCCCAAGTGTGCCGTGGCCAAGGAGCTGTTCCGTGCTGGAATACGGATGGCGTGGTCACACAAGCCAAACGTTCTAGACTTTAGTATGCAAATGAGCTCGGGCACGGGGGCGCGGCCCTCTGTGAGTGGCCCCTTAAACAGAGGGGAATAGCGGAAGGCAAGGTTTATTTTCCAATAAGCTATTTCCAGCAAACAGCTTCAAAAACATGTTTTCTGGAACTCATATATGTACGTACTAGCCTATGTTTACTTGTTGGGAGAAAACCATAATATGTCTCCTTTAAAATGTAATTTTGCTTTCCAGGAAATCTATATGCAGTGAGGAAAAAAGGTAGGTGTTGGCCCCTGTCCACATTTTGTTATCCTGGTAAACTTTTTTTTTAGAAGTGCTTATTGTAAAACAATATAACAGTATATTCTTTGCTTTTGGATGTTAACATGGAATATAGGTAAATGGATATTTCAAATTATTAGTTAATTAGTTATTAGATTAAGAAAAGGTACAACACGTCAGTGTTGGTAGATTAGTTCTGGTCAATTGTTGACTTACATATTTGTCTGTTGGTCTGTCTATATCATTCCTGAAAATGAAAAGTACCCTTTTCCATATTTTAGGAGAATTTTTACCATCCCGAAGTAAAGGTGAGTATCTCTTGCTTGGCACAGTCTTTAATAAAATATGGATGGATGGTTTTCTTGATACTTTATATATTTAATATTAATATATATATATATTAATATATAATATATCTGTGAATACAGAAATATATGTCAGACATATGTATCCCCATAATGCATGATATAATTTACTAACACAAAATCTTGTTAAGATGCTCTATGGGCGTCTCTGATTAAAATGTACTCTTGGAATTTAGATGCAATCACAAATATCCACTTCAAATGTCTCACAACCTTGGAACTTGGTATTCACATGGAGGACATGCCTTTTCAGAAGTGTGCCAAATTTTGGTTATGATTGCTCTAAAAATTATATAGATATTATATATATTAGTTATTGTCAATTTGGATAAATGCTAAGCTAAACACTAATGCTCAAGATCCCACATAAACGGCATCTTCCCTTGAACCATGACTTAGATTTACTCCAAATCATATGGCGATATTTATCTTATCGCCTTGAAGTGTTCCTTTGAAAATTATGTGATTAATCGGAAGACGTTTGCAGTAAATATGTCTGTCCGATCAACAGCTATGTGGTAAAAAACACATCATTTGGATCTGTGGATGTGTCTGATTAAAATCTGGTAGATATAAAGTTCATGCGTATATCAAAATAGAAATGAGTGACAATTTACTATTAATAACTTTCTAACTTTGTCCATGAAACTTTTTTTCAAGGACCAAGTTGCATACAAGTAGTGTGCCAAGTTTAGTGCTGATAGCTTCACACTAAACTGTGGTGTTCTGCTGGCTAACTTTAATCTGAAGATGTCATAATGCGTGTGTTTTTTTTGGAGTAACTAATAAGACTTAATTGTGGTGTGTATGTACATGTTACAGTTGTAGGGATGCAAGCTAACCAACGACCAGCAATTGAAATAGTGGAATCAGGAGAGGAAGAGGAGGATGCAGCTGAAGCAGGAGGAGAAGAAAAAGAAGAAGGAGAGGAGGAGGTTGATACCGTAGCTGCTGATGGAGGAGAAAAAGAGGAGGAACAGGTAGAGGTTGAAGAAGAGGAGGTGGAGGAAGAGGAAGAGATAGAAGATTATTACGAGGACGAGTATGAGGATTATTACGACGAGGAGGAGTATTATGATGAGGAGGAGTATTATGATGAGGATGAGGAGGTGGACTATGATGAAGAGGAAGAACTGGAAGAGGAGGAGGATGGCCAGGATGAGGGAGAACTGGAGGAGGAGGTTGAGGAGGCGGGAGTACTGGAGGCGGGGGTCGAGGAGGCGAGAGTAATGGAGGAGGAAGAACTAGAGGAGGAGGATGGCCAGGATGAGGGAGAACTGGAGGAGGAGGAGGAGGCGGGAGTACTGGAGGAGGAAGAACTAGAGGAGGAGGATGGACAGGAGGCGGGAGAACTGGAGGAGGAGGAGGATGGCCAGGATGAGGGAGAACTGGAGGAGGAGGAGGATGGCCAGGATGAGGGAGAACTGGAGGAGGAGGAGGAGGAGGCGGGAGTACTAGAGGAGGAAGAACTAGAGGAGGAGGATGGACAGGAGGCGGGAGAACTGGAGGAGGAGGATGGACAGGAGGCGGGAGAACTGGAGGAGGAGGATGGACAGGAGGCGGGAGAACTGGAGGAGGTTGAGGAGGCGGGAGTACTGGAGGCGGAGGTCGAGGAGGCGGGAGTACTGGAGGAGGAAGAACTAGAGGAGGAGGATGGACAGGAGGCGGGAGTACTGGAGGAGGAGGAGGATGGCCAGGAGGCGGAGGAGGAGGAGGAAAAACTGGAGGAGGAGGAGGAGGAGAAGGAGGAAAAACTGGAGGAGGCAGGAGAAATGGAGGAGGAGGAGGATGGCCAGGAGGAGGGAGAACTGGAGGAGGAGGAGGAGGAGGAGGATGGCCAGGGGGAGGGAGAACTTGAGGAGGAAGAGGAGGAAACAACAGCTGAACTAGAACAGGCCACTGACACTGGCAATCATGAAGAGGACCTGGATGAAGAGGAAGAGCAGGAAGAGGTGAATGACAATGGTGACGATGACGATGTCGGGGTTGACGAAGAGGAAGGGGGGGAGGAGTCTGCTTCTGAAAACACTGATGCTGCTGAGGAGGAGGATGATGGTGATGATGATGATGAAGAACAGGAAGAAGGCGATGTAGAAGGAGTTCAGGCAGAAGATGAAGAGGGGGAGGAGTCTGCTGCTGACGACTCTGAGGCAGCTGAGGTAGAGGGTGATGGTGAATATGATGATGATGATGATGAAGAAAAGGAAGAAGGCGATGTAGAAGGAGTTCAGGCAGCAGACAAAGAGGGGGGCGAGGAGGAGTCTGCTGCTGACGACTCTGGGTCTGCTGTTTCCGTGGAAGATAATGATGAAGATGACAGACAACAGGATGAGGGTGTAGAGGAAGAGGAGGAAACAGCCGAAGCAGACACAGATAGTGAAAATGAGAGTGATGATGTTGATGATTTTTACACTGCTCTTGAAGACCATGAAGAGGAGGTCGGGACCACTGAACAAAGTAGGGTTGACTACTACGACGACGATGATGATGATGAAACAGCAGAAGAAGAAGACGACCTTGCAGAAGAGGACAAGGAGTTAGAGGAGGATAACGATTCTTCCTCAGTCACACCCCCAGTTCCTGACTTTAAAGATGATGATGATGATGATGAGGATGATGAATATGAAACAGAAACTGATGAAGACTCCCCAAGCAATGGGGAGGAGGATACCAGTGATGACATTCCAACATCTGATGAGGAGCAGGAAGCAGCTGCCCTTGCCGTGGACGAGCAGATGGCCTCAGACAGCGATGTTGAAACCGCACCGACGTCTACAGACGCTCATTCAGCTGACGATGACGATGCTGATGGAGACAGTGACACCACAGATCAGTCTCTACCTGTCTCCAGTGCGGAGGGGGATGAAGAGGATTCCTCAGAGGACACTATATCTGTCGCTACTTCAGATAATTTTGCAGATGATGAGGATGATGATGAAGAGGATCCCATGGATGAGGACCAACTCAAGAGCGGATCTGTTGACCTTGACGTTCTTGAAGTTCCCCACACCAGTGATATTGATGTAGAACTTGAAGCAGAGCATCACTCCATTGAAGACATTTACGGGGAAACATTTTGGTTGGCCGAGAGTGAGGACAGCGGAGTACTGGGTGACGATGAGGATGGCGATGATGATGATGATGATGATGATGACTTTTATAAAATAGATGAAGAATCATTATGGGAGACTGTGTCCAGTTCTGAGGACTACAATGACTCATACAAAGAGGAGGAGGAAGATGAGGATGAGGAACTAGGTACCATACCATTTGAGTTCAGCATTGATCCTGAGGATGACAAAGTGGAAGATGTTTTAGGAGAGGAAAGGCTTGCACACTCCCATGATGACAAGCTTGATGCTAGTTTGTTCGAGTACCAGGATGACCTCCAGGATGATGTTGACATCAACAAAGAAGAAGACGGTTTCCCCTCGGACCCTCCGGCCGGAGCTGCGCCAGAAGATGACAACAAAGATGATGAGGATGAGGATGAGGCTGAGGCTGATGGTGACGTTGATCCTGTTCACCATGACTTTGATGACTCCGTGCTATTAGGTAAGTCAGTCAGAATTATAAGCTGTCGCAATAATTAAACCCTTCCATATTAGTATCACAAAATATCAGTATAGCAGCCAGCAACGCATATCAGATCGCTTTAAGAAGTTGATATTTGACTACATAGATGGATTGATTGCACCAGCTGCACATCACGTGCCAGTCCAACAGGAAGCAGTAGGAAGTGGGACAGGACCTCCAGAAGAAGAGGATGACATAGAGAAGGAGGGAGGCACTGAGGGGGACGATGGAGACAAGAGTGGAGAGGTTGATGCAGAGGAGATTATTGGTAAATATGACTGGTGAATAACCATCCACACTTCTTTTGTTGTGTCGTAGCATGTACCCAGCGCATGCTTTATAAGTGACTGGCTGTCAATTTCTGTGTAAATTGTGTCAATCTAGAAGATCTAGGAGAGACAGACCAACCTACTGTCACCATGAAAACCACGGAAGAAACTGAAGAGAAAACCGAGAGAGAAGATGGGGCTGATGATGATGATGATGACAAAGCCAAGGTCAATGTCATGAAACCGGTTGGTGAGCCTGAGGAAAGTGCAGCCCAGCCAGAAGCCACAGGTTTGTCAATGAAAAGAAAAGTCATAACAGATTATAATCAGAATGTCTGTAGTGTACATTTACCTAACGTTTTGCCTTTTTCAGTGTGCCCCTGCATGCTTTGTTCCAAGACTACGGATACAGCTGCAGAGGCAGTAGAGAAAACAGGTGACGGCATCTTCATATTCTGTATAAAGGTTTGGTTTTGTTTGTCTTTTGTATTTTCTACCACTTATTTCAATATATTAATTCAGCATATCGAAATGAACCTCCTCTACCTCAAGCCATTAATTATATATCTAATTAATAAGAGGCATGAAACCAAAATATGTGAATAGGCCTACATGGTGTTTTTATATTGTCAACAATGAATGTGCCCCAAAACATTCATATACTTTTTTTGCTGATTTTGTAATATCATACGTTTGAAAAGCATGTGTACGTTTCATTATATCTCTGCTTTTAGAGCCGCCAAAAAAAGCTTCTATTGGGAAACCAAGGAGAAAAGGTAACGCTTGGATTTAAAGCATTGCACACCTTAGGCTCAATGAAACCTCAAGGATTCTGGTTTCATGCTACTGAGGCAGTGAAAATCAGCCAGTTTAAAATGATATTCAAAGCAATTAATTTGTAACATGTAACATATATACAACCAACTTGTTTTGTAAAAAAGCTTTGATATAATTGATGAATCACGTTGCATATGTTACACTCCTCAGTGCGTGAATCCAGGAAGACAGAAGAGACGCCAAAAAGGAAAGGTTAGCAGTTAAGATTTCATATTTTTCTTAAGGAGAAGCAGCAACCCTAACCCTAACACACGGCCCTAACCCTAACACACGGCCCTAACCCTAACCCTTACCATAACACACAGCCATAACCCTAACACACGACGACCCTAACCCTAACCAGCGACACTCTGTGGTCAGTGAAAAAAAACGATTAACTTGTGCCAAATAGATATTTTAGTAACAATTAACAAATATTAACAAAGGGTTAGGTAATGACTAGTTTGCTATTTATTATGGCACCTTATTATAAAGTGTTACCTATATTTGTTCTGTTTTCCTCAGCTTTTCCTCGCAATGCAGAGCTAGAGGAGAAGATCAGGAGAGTGAGGAAGGTCCCTGGACTTTTAAGAGGTATTATGACAATGAAGGCAGTAAAGGCCTTTTGACTTGAGAGTGCAAGTGAAGCCCCTGTTACACCCTGAATTTGAACAATATGAGATAAAGAAAAAATGCACCACACACCATGTGTGTCAGAGAACCTAAACCCTCTCTCAGAGTTGGCCATAAGCATAAACCCATATTCAATAATTGACTGAATATCCACGAGACAGATATAAACATTGAACATAGTAATGTAGAACATAATAATTAACTGAATATCCATGAGTGACAGATATATGCATTTAGTGTAGCTAGAACATATTCATTAGATGAGAATGATGTTATAAAATTATAATGGCACTTGGATTTTCCAAATTTGATAAAAGATAATGGGTAACACATTAGTCTCCTTATACAGTGTGATTACACAAATGAGTACTGTGTAAAAAGCAATGTAACAGCATTCACTTAATATGCTTACATATCATTATGGAACAACATATAACTATACAATTTAGTTTGGGGTTACGGTTAGGACAAAGGTAACAAAAAAGGGTTAGGGACAGTTTAAGAGTTAAAGTGTAATTGAAGGTGCATTCACAGCAAAATAATCTTGACTTTGTATGTATTCGTGCCGCGCCGTCGCTTTTGGTGTGAAGGCAGTAAAACGAATAAGGGAGGTTCAATGTACGAATGTTTTTCCACTCATCACTACGTTTAGGTGTTAGGTTGATTGTTAATATGTAATTACATTGTAACAAGGATAATGTTATGTGAAGTGTTACCAATGTATAATGTAAATGTATCCTAGATAGTAGAAGAATGATATTACTCCTAAACACAGTTATGTAATATTGTGTTTGATTCCCATTTTACACTGGAGGCAAAAAAGTGGAGAAGCCCAGGACCGTGAGGAAAGGTAAACCCCTCACCATACAAATATGAATTACATAACGATGATTAATGCATCACTGTATTATTGCATACAAACATACAAGCACTCACAAATATACCTTCCTTTTGCTATTATTTATCAACATAATATTTTATTTTTACAGAAAAAGAACAACCAAAGCAGGAAGTGCCAGAATCTGGACCAGAAGGTAAAGTGTTGGGTTATACTTTCTTTTTTTGTATCTAATGAATTAAACCTATAAGGCAATATGACGGAATGACGTTACTAGTGCTAAAAGGGAGGCAGTGCAGCACAGTATGGTGGATCAAACACACTCTGGCTCAAACTGGTTTATTATAGACTATCAATTTTACAGACACTGAGATTGCATCCTTTGTATTCTCACTGTGAAACATGTTTGCCTGTATATGGTGGCCATTGTTTTACCTCTTTATGATGATAATGTAATAACTATGTTGTAGTTGGCCCTTGCCGCCCATCTCCGGTCTACTGCCCTACCCCTCCAGGCTGGTTTGGTAAGTCTGGGCTGTAGAAATCACTAAGGATTCAATTCCTTTTATGCGGACAATGCTCCTCCTCTCTCTATATATATTTTTTTTTCTTAACACTTTTTTCCAGTTCATCACGTTGTGACGGACAACCCTTATCCCCCCCCAACCCTGACAGGTATCCAATCCAACACTGACACAAAGAAATACAACTCATATACATATGTTAACAACATAAAGAGAAGTTCAAGAGGTAGAAAACGCTGTTCAATGCTCATCATCATTCTTTGCTATTAACTGGTATACTGGTGGTGATTCAGAACTAGTTTCCATGGGTAGATTCCCTTTTCAAGTGCAACATACTTGAATAGGTTTTAGAATTTTTGAATTTTTTAAGAACATCGAAGAACAACTAATTTGAGACTGAAGAGATTCAGGGACTTAAGGCCCAGTGTGTAGAATAAAGTGGCATCTAGCAGAAATGAATTGGCAGAAATGGAAAATGAAATGAATAAGTAAAATAATATTCTTACCATCTTATCTTAACTTACCATCTTACTCATATAATACCAGGCCTGCCAGACAAGTTACTTGGACAAGTGGGTCAGTGTGCATGTGCCAAGCAGCCTGCAGCTCACACACACGGCACACGCGAACGCACACATGCATCGCATGCAAGCACATACATACTGCATACCCGCGCGCGCGCGTGCAAGCAAATCAGGATAATGAATCTCCTGATATACAAATGCGGCAAAAATTTGTGAAAACGGCTAATAAGTAGAAAATGATTATGCTTGCTTCATAGAGTAAGGAGAAAATTATTAGGCTTGCCTCATTACGTAATAGGTGAACCAAAATTATATGTTATATGCTAAATGTTATTATATAATGCGCTCAAAAATCTGTTACATTATCGACTGGGGTTTCCACATTGAAGCTATGGGTTTAATTACAACTAGAGGTCTAGTAATAGTAATAGATAAACTAATAAGTATGTTTTAAATGAGTACCCCAGATGAAAATAAGAGGTGGTTGTGTTTTCATTGGATTATTACATTTATTAATTTTTTTATTTATTATCTACACAGGGCGCGGGTCCTCTCCCATGGAGCCCGCCATGTTGTAGAGCCATGTTCCTACAGTTTCCCCAACAGACAGATGGCTATAGAGAGGATACTCTTTATTTTAACAATCATAATAATAATCGTACTTGTATGATATGAGAGATAGTTTCACAGACCAAATATCTAAATACATTTACAAATTGATCAAGGAATCTCATCACTTGATACTTGACGATGCTGTGGTAGACGATGACGTCATTTTGTAGTGCCTGACACCTTCCCACCTAACCCACCATATAGTCCAGTCCAGGCCACGTGGTCATTGGAAGGGAGAGCTGAGGGGGGGTCCTTTAGTTTGTTACAACAAACAACATCTCTGCTAAATTAACATTTACATTTAGGGCATTTAGCAGACGCTTTTATCCAAAGTGACTTACAATAAGTACTTTTGTCAGAAGAAGGTGAAACGATATATCGCTGTCGGTACAATCAAGATGTTAATAGAACCAAGTGGCAAGCACTAACAATCGCTAGGTTAAGTAATTCCCCGTATACAAATATATAAGATATATAACAATATATAAGAAAGATGGCTAGAATACGATGCTGCACAAATCCCACGCACAGTTTTATAAATGAGACCCCAGGTGAGTCTTGAGTCTTTTGCGGAAGCTGGTGAGCGACTCTGTGGTCCTTACATTGGCAGGGAGCTCGTTCTACCAATGCTAGATGCTCCTAATTCCTACACACCGCACCTCTAACTGTTTTCCACTTCTAACATGCAGCAGGCCTGATCATGTCTATCCAATTGCAGCCCCGTCAGCCCCTGTTCTGACAGTGCATCCTGCCTATCAAGGCGCTCCACCTCTCTACCAACCACAGCAGCATCAGCAGCAGCCTATGCCACATTTCTACCCGCACTACCACCCATACATGCAGCCCCAGACTCAACCTGCACAACCACCAGTGGACGCTACTCCGCCGGTCCATCAAGCTGACCCAGCCCCAACGGTCCAACAAGCTGACTCAGGCCCAACGGTCCAACAAGCTGACTCAGGCCCAACGGTCCAACAAGCTGACCCAGCCCCAACGGTCCAACAAGCTGACTCAGGCCCAACGGTCAAGCATGACTCAGCCCCAATAGTCCAACAAGCCGACCTAGCCCCAATGGTCCAACAGGCTGACTCAGCCCAAGACTCAGCTCAAGTCCAACTTGATGCAGCTGATCTTCCAGAGCCTCAAGGTACTGCTGCCAAGTCCCAGCGTTTTTTTTATCCAAAGTGAAAACAAAAGGGTGGGGACCCCTTATAGTTTATATGGCCAGAGGCTAGGGGCTTCCTATGTATCTGTTGTACTTCCGCTAGAAGCTAAATGCTGACTTCAAAGCTTAAAAACTATTTTTCTCGTCACGCTATCTATACAAACAATCTGTCTGAAAGCTGCGACTCCACACAGCACAACGGTATAAGCCTCAACATTTTGTGTTCTTATCTTGATTAACTAGATGTAAAGAATAACGTCAATAACACACTTTTCCAAGTTACTACCACACACACACACGCACACGCACACACACACACACACACACACACACACACACGCAGACTTGATTCATCCAACAGCTCAGCTATTCTAAATTTGATCTCAAATGTATTTAAACTTGATCACGTTAGCATTTCACATTTATTTACCTCTTAAAATATGTTGTTTTACTAAAACATTCTCAACCTCACTTTGCAGCATTTTCAGCAGGATATACATTTTTTAGTTTTGTATGTGTATGCTTCTCTAATAAATTCAGATATGTACTTATTTTAATTATTTTAAAGTGCTTATCTTGAAGATGTACATATATAAAGAAAATGTCTGTCCAGCCACTATCTTCCTCCTGAAATAGAGGAAGATAGTCAAGTGTAAAAAACGTAGTGTTTCATCAAGTTTATATTGTCAAATTTGCAAAATTGGTTTAAATTGGATTTAAGGATTTAGTTGGACCTAATTTTATTTCAAAAGAAACTCTTATGGTGATAATGACCTTGCAGTATAATGCATGTTACAAACTGTGGATACATACGCAATTCCCTTTTTAGCACCAAAGAGAACTAAACAGAAATCTTTTACGCCGCCACTTTAATCCATTTATGAAAACACTTTTCTTTGTTTAAAAACAAATGGGCTGAATCAAAGTTTTACTTTTTCAGATTATGATGCTTCCAAAAACATGACCATAGCAGGCGCTGTGAAGAAAGGTGAAAGAAAGGAGTCTTCTGTTGCAACCAAAGCAGCCAAAATGAAAGCTAAAAAAGGTAAGCATTAAGGTGCGGCCACACCAGACGCGTATCTCGCGTAATTTTTACGCGAGATACGCGCGTAAAATGTTGCTTGACCATTTTGTGTCAAAAATGGTCACATACGCGCAATACGCGCCATACGCGCCTACGTCACTTGCCTAGATGAGTCCATGTCCATGCAAGTGAACGGAGCGTTCCCTCTACGTCATAACTATCAAACCAAACATCCTTCACATTCACCGAGCAAACATTACGAAAGTAAAATGCACATTTCTCGCTAAAAATGTTTCCATAAACGCATTTAATGGCGTAACTATGTTACTATTTCCACCCAGAATAAAGAAAGTTGTCGGCCGTGGCTGTGTGTGTCTGTGTGTGTGTATTGCCCCAGGATGAGGCTCCCCACGGTTGGGTGTGTGTGTGTGTGTGTGTTGCCCCAGGATAAGATGCGCTGGAGTCCGAGGTAGGAAACCCAAACGCCGCCGTGTTTGGGTGATAGAGTTTAGATCGGGTTAGATTAAATAATCTCGGATATAAATAACAATAATCGGGTTAAATAACTTCACATGGTGTGTCTGGTGTGTTTCCAGCATTCGTAGGGTTGATCAGCAGATATATAGTCCGCCAAGACGTTGAGGTTGCTTAGTAACCAGAGACTCTGTCCATGCAAGTGAACGGAGCGTTCCCTCTTCGTCATAACTATCAAACCAAACATCCTTCACATTCACCGAGCGAACATTATGAAAGTAAAATGCACATTTCTCGCTAGAAATGTTTCCATAAAAGCATTTAATGGCGTAACTATGTTACTATTTCCACACAGAATAAAGAAAGATGTCGGCCATATGCTTCTGTCCAAGCTCACTACTCTCTGCCAGTGACGTCGGGTCAAGCTCAACGCTGATTGGGCAACGCGGCTAATCGTCATGCGTATGAGCGTAAAAAGTTAAATTTTTTGAACTCTTGAAATGTACGCGATATACGCGATATACGCGTGTATAGCGCATATTGCGCGTAAATATACGCGCTTTACGCGCGTAAAATGTTGCTTATACGCGTGAAACGCGTAATACGCGCGTAAACCAATGGTTCCCTATGGAAAAAATGGCGATTTTATACGCGAAGTACGCGAGATACGCGTCTGGTGTGGCCGCACCTTTACACATGCTGTTGTGAAGTCCTAAGAGATACATTCATTCATCATTCACTAACTAGCATTCTTTTCGTTCTTATTAAACTATGTTTACTTTATATTAACGTAAAATACAATATGGATTTAGGCACTGCAGCATCTGTCTAATAATAACACATAACAAATGATTATGAATGAATGATTGAAACACTGGATTTGTATTCGCTTACACTGGAAAAAGGTTTTTAAGCCGTACTTCATCTGATTATTATTTTGTAATTCAATTCAAATAAACATTTTTTGTTTTATTTTTAAAATAACTTTTTTTTATTTCAAAATACTGTGAAATATAGATATTTTTAATAAGGAGCTCAATTAAGAAATATCCATTTTGACAAATGTAAAATTTTAAGGTTGTGTATTCAACTGATTAATAATTTTGTCATTCAATCCAAATAATTTTTTTTGTTTTCTTCCTAAAACACTGTTATATTTTATTGGAACCATCTGTTTTTTATGGTTCCAACCAAGTCTCGCTCAAGGAGAAGTTGCGCTCTGCAATCTTGTCATTGCGTTTCCCTAGTGTCATTACAATCTCAACTCGCCTTTGCCCAAATCTTGAAGATAACTCTCAGTTATGCTTTCTGTAGGCCATCACAACAAACTGCTCTCTCGCCAGGTCTTACTCACGTTTCCACCGTTCTCTTCCTGCAATGACTCCACTCTCGCGATACTTCTCCTTGAGCAAAGCTTGGTTGGACACAATAACTCACTTACCCCAATCAAGCAAAGGGTAAAGAAATAAGTTATTATAAAATTATAAAATGATGTATCTCTGTTGGGATCCTTTCCTTAACGTTAGAATATAATCTGAGCCTTTTAGTGGCAACATCAAGCCCTTGGAGAGGACGTTCTTTGCAGGGCGCTATTGCCCCTGCCGGACAGCCCGGCCAGACGCAATGACTCCGACTGCCCCCAATTGCCCCGCACTGACCCCCTGCCCCACACGGCCCCCCACTGCCCCATTCGGCCTCCCACTTCCCCACACGGCCCCCCACTGCCCCATTCAGCCTCCCACTGCCCCACACGGCCCCCTACTGCCCCATACGGCCCCCCACTGCCCCCCACTGCCCCATACGGCCTCACACTCCCCCGAAGGAAATGTGGTCCTCCACCACCAACACCAACCCTCGTGCCTCCGCAGAATAAGACCCTCTTGTTCACTTTGTATCTTTCTATTTGCGATCATGGATGAGGTGCAGTTGATGGTCAGGGTAGAGAAATACAGTCATAAAGTACGACCCCAGACATTCTATATACAAGAAAAAAGAAAGTTTAAAGAAAGACATCATTGGTGCTGTCACTGCAGCTCCAGGCGAGTGGTGCAGCGGGGTCCAGTGGATCAGTGCTTTCATGCGCACGGCCCGGGCCGATCAGATGGCAAGACTCGCGTTTCTCCGACTTGCACTCAAGAATTCCCACAATCCCTTGCCCCACACGAAATTTCATCTAATACAAAGTGAATGGGAGGTGTTGCCGATTGCAGGACCACATGTGGGGCAACCCGTCAGTGTAGCTCCGGGTTAGACCCAGAACTGCTCGGGAAATAGGTATAAAATATCTTTCCTCAAATTGCAAAATAGGCTATTTTGGTTGCTAATATTGTATGAACTTTGTTTATTCCAGATGCTGTTAAGAAAACAGCTGCTTCAAAGAAAGGTAACGTGACTTTAATTTGAACACATATTGTCTTATTCTGGTTGAGTATTGGTACCGATGAGACACACAATCCTCTCTCTCCTTTTCAGAACCATCTTCTGTCAAAAGGAAAGCCAAGGTCACTGTGTCTGGGAAAGGTAAAAGGCTTTGGATGAAAACACTTATTAATAACACTAACTGTTATTTAGGAGCTGGATTAAGCTCGGAGATCATTGCAGACAAACATATTTTCTTATTCATATCTTATTACATATCACAAGAAGCTAGCTCCGTGAGAAATATAGTAATGAACTTTGAAGTTGAGTCGGTGTGCACATAAAGAAGTCTTTCATATCAAAATAATCGTTTTTATTATTGAAGGTGCTGTAGGTAAGATTAAGAGCAGTTATTTGGTCATATGTTAGATACGCCATCTGTCAGATATTAGTGAGTGAAATGCTCAGTGAGAATATCTGTTTTGTATATAAATGGTCTCTGTGTGAAACCGTTTTGATTTGAAACAGTTTCACTGTTCAAATCAAAGGGTACATTTTCTTACCACCCTTTTTGGTTTGGGGAATCCATCATGCCTGTCAATCACAGGGGTGTGAAATGCAACCCCACATAAGGAGGGAGGGATGTCTCTTTGGTTTGGTTTAAAACTCGTCCTCAACTGCTTTCTCTCACTCTCAGTCGTACCTACAGCAGCTTTAAGTAGCTTAGCTTGAACATTTTGTAAAAGGTGCATCATGATGAGGACTATATTTATACATGACAACATAAAGGTATGACAACATACCTATATGTGTCCAACAAATCTTACTGTAAGATTTGTGAACTAAAAATAAAACATAATAAAATATATATATATTTATATATATGGGGAAAATAAGCTTAACTTGTCGTACTGTCTTCACATGTTGTACTGTCTTCACATGTCGTACTGTCTTCACATGTCGTACTGTCTTCACATGTCGTACTGTCTTCACATCTGCTTTCTTCTCAGATGGTGGATCGGAGGTCCACCCTATCCGGCCCAGAGTCAGCACTCCAGGGGCGGGGGGGAATGTCACTGTGACCCCCAGGCCTGCCACTCAAAGTAAACACCTGGGCTACCCACCAATAGAGACATGTGTTGAAACCCTTACTTCTGCTGACCGCCAACACCCTTAGTGGGTAGTTTAGAATCATGAGAGAATGTTAGTACCTTAGTTTAGCCCTGTCAATGATGAAGTAACAACCCTTATGTGATATATTTAGCAACGGTTCCAAAGACTTTAGAGCTGGCTTGCTAGCTAGAGCAAGGTGGTAAAATGGTATTTTCAATGAAGTAGTCGAGATCACCAGAGGAAAATATTCAGACGCTCAATATGGAACTCACTACCTTAATAAGTTTTGTCTGTGCCAAGTTTGACTAATCTAAAAACAGATTGGACAATGCTTGGCACAACAAAGATGTAAACAATGTTTGAAATCTATATAACTGTAAATCAAACTGCAAATGTATACATTTGTATTAACTGAACATACCATTATTTACATTTACATTTAGGGCATTTAGCAGACGCTTTTATCAAAAGCGACTTACACTAAATACATTTGCCATAAGAAGTGAAACAATATATCGCTGTCAGTACAGTAAAGATGTTCATAGAACCAAGTGCAAGTACTCACAATCCCTAGGCTAACCCATTTCCCGTGTACAGCAATGATAGCAGCTACTGCAGATGCTACACGATTAAGTACTATGAATGAGTGCAATGTATACTTAAGTGCGTACAATAAATGCCAGGACGTACAACATACAATGGTGGCCGGAAGGGGCTGGGTAGCTATGCAGAGTCGAGGTGAACTCTGAACAGGTGGGTTTTGAGTCTTTTGCGGAAGCTGGTGAGCGACTCTACGATCCTGACATCGGCAGAGAGCTCGTTCCACCACTGAGGTCCCTAAACAGAGAAAAGTTGTGACTTTGTTGATCGACCTTTGCTTGCTCTTAGCGAAAGCAGTACCAGACGTCCAGCTGAGGTAGTTGAGCGGAGGGATCGAGCTGGGGTGTGTGGCTTTATACTGCTTGGAGGTAGGCAGGGGCAGTTCCATCGACTGCCTTGTATGCCAGTACCAGCATCTTGATTCTGATGCAAGCTACTACAGGGAGCCAGTGGAGGTCCTGGAAAAACGCGGTTATATGCTATAGACCCTATAGTATCTGTTGTATAAAGGCTGGGACGAATTTCGAATTATAAATATGCACACTTTATGTTAGAGTATAGACCGTCGTGATTCCAATTGAAACTAATGGCGCAGTGATTATTCTTCAAAACGAGACCTGGTAAATTGTGAAAAATGAATTAAACTGTAATCAGACAACGCAGGGTCTATATGTTATGGACGCTAGAATATCGGTGGCATAAAGGCTGGGACGAATTTTGGAATTATAAATATGTACACTTTCACTTTGTGTTGAAATTATAGATCGTCGCGATTCCCATTGAAACGAATGGCGCGGTGATTATTCTTCAAAACGAAAGCTGGTAAATTGTGAAAAATTAATTAAACTGTAACCAGACAATGCGGTTATATGCTATAGAGCCTTCCAAATGGTGGTGTATGGCATAATAACCCTTTGGTAAGCTTAGTAACACGTTTGCATTGAAAGGAACAGAAATATAAACTTTTCTTGTTTTTATGCGTGCAAAATGCTTTTCAGAGCGAGAGAATCACTTGTTGACCAACAACGTGTATGAGTATCTGTTGTAAAAAACCTGGGACGAATTTTGAATTATAAATATGTACAATCCATAACGTTAGCTCTCTGGCTCCTAGCTCAGCTGACTAAAATACCTCCCATTGCCAAGTCGTAGCTAAGGTCTGTCCTATTTATGTGAAAAACTTTATATGTGGATTGTAAAACGCATGAAAATATAAATAAATGATTTTAATTTCTTTTCTTTGGCAAGTGACCATGGTATAAGCGGGATAATGCCCTTCGAGGTGTCAAAAAACATGTTTAATCGATCGTAATTAAATGGGACTACTTTAAGAGGGAGTTGACTCAAACAGAGTATACATTTAATAAGCATGCAATACGAATAAGAAAAAGGATGATTATTAAAGTATTTGAATTGTTTGAATATGTTGGCAAGCAAGAAATAGAATAAATGGGATAATCAGTCTTAATAAAACGGTTTGTGCAACCAACCGAACAACAAGACATGATTGCGGCTCTTGTCGCTCTCGTCTCTTTCTGCATATGACATGCTCGTAGAGCGGGGAGCGACGTAGACTGAAAATCCCTCTATAGAAAGTACACTGGTGTGAATTTGCGCAACGGTATGTATTTTGACGTTACCGTGAGACCGTGTGACCGGTAGACAGCCGCGTTTACATGGACACTTCTGATCCGATTAGAAGTGGAAAACCAGATCAATCGGAATAAAAAAGGATCATATATACGGCTCAATCGGAATACAATTCTCTGATCGGAATGTTATTCCATGCGGAATAGAAGAGGTGGTGTAGTCCGCTATAATCAACATACATACACTTATTCCGATTGGTTTGGGGTGGGTGCAGCTACTTTTATAACTTATAGAAATGGCATCAGCAGCTGCAGTATTTCGCAATTGGTCAGTCGGTACTTTACTGCATACAGAACTTGACCACTGTCAAGGAAAGTGGAATTTTTGCCTGATTCACGTCTTTCTTTTTTTACTCCGTAAGTAGTCCGGTAACTTATCAACCCCAGCGCGTCCGGTTTCTTAGCGAAGTCAACGTCTTTGGCGGACTATTTCTCTTCTGTTTTGGCAAGGAGCCGTGTAATAATGTATAGAATGTCGCCGGTCATAATCGAAAATAATACCCTTCAGGGCGTAGCAAGTAAGTAAGTAAAAGTAAGTAAAATTTATTTATAAGGCACATTTAAAAACAGTTTTCACTGGCCAAAGTGCCGTACATGGTGCAAAGAGGCATATAAAGGAACACATACCACATACATAGACATAGATAAAAACATATAAAATAAACGAGATATCACAAAAGGGGAGGAAAGGCCAGGGAGAAAAGGTGTGTTTTAAGCCTAGATTTAAAAATGGTGATGGAAGGAGCGTTTCTGACTGCAGGCGGCAGCTCGTTCCAAAGGCGGGGGGCAGCCACAGCAAAAGCCCTGTCACCCCTCTGTTTTAGCCTAGTGCGTGGAACGTGTAAGAGACCCAAGCTACCTGATCTTAGGGACCTGGGTGCTGAGTGGTGGTGGATGAGCTCTGTGATGCAGGGCGGGGCCAGGCCATTTAGGGCTTTAAAAACCATCAGTACGTTTTTAAAATGAATTCTGTGCTGGATGGGCAACCAGTGAAGGGATGCTAGGATGGGGGTTATATGATCCCGCTTTCTGGATCCAGTCAGCAGCCTTGCTGCGGAGCTCTGGACCAACTGAAGGCGAGAGAGGAGTGATTGAGGGAGTCCTAGGTAAAGGGAGTTGCGGTAATCCAGCCGTGATGTGATGAAGGCGTGTATTACTATTTCCAGATTGTGAAGTGATAAATGGGGTTTCATCTTGGCAATGACTGAGCTGGTAAAAACTGCTCTTGACCACAGCAGCAATTTGCTTGTCAAAGCAGAAATTAGAATCAAAGATGACACCCAGGTTTCTGGAGTGGGATTTGACGTAGGGGGAGAGAATACCTAAGTCGGCCGTGCGAGGGGTTTTGGAGTTGGAAGGGCCAAAAATAATGACTTCCGTTTTGTCATTATTAATTTGGAGGAAGTTACTACCCAGCCAAACTTTTACCTCCTCAAGGCAGTCAAGGAGGGTCTGGAGCGAGTCTGCAGATTTGAGAGGGAGATATAATTGCGAGTCATCAGCATAAAAGTGAAATGCAATGTTATGCTTCCTGATTATATTCCCTAGAGGGAGCATGTATAGGCAGAAGAGGACAGGGCCTAAAATGGACCCCTGGGGAACCCCACAGGACACAGGGGCAGAGGGTGAGGAGAACTGTCCGATAGACACTGTGAAAGATCTATTGGTGAGATAGGAGGAAAACCATTGAAGAGCTGTGCTACTAATACCAACCCACTGCTCTAGGCGCGACAAGAGGGTGTTGTGGTCGACAGTGTCGAAGGCGGCACTGAGGTCTAGTAAGATCAAAATGGCATTTTCTCCAGAGTCTAGAGTGAGGAGCAGGTCATTTGTTACTTTCAATAAGGCTGTCTCAGTGCTGTGACGTGATCTAAAACCTGATTGGAAGGGTTCTAAAATCTCGGCATGGTTTAAAAAGGGCAATAGTTGTGATAAAACCACCTTTTCCAGGATTTTTAAATAAAAGGTAATTTAGAGATTGGACGGTAGTTTCTTGGACATTTTGCATCCAGGTTATGTTTTTTAAGCAGTGGCTGGACAACCGCCTGCTTAAAACTTGCAGGAACAAAACCCCTGGTCAGGCAAGAGTTGAGGATGACCTGAATACTTGGGCCGATTGAGTCAAAGACATCTTTTATTATTTTGGAGGGGACAGCATCGTTAGGAGAAGTTGAGGGCTTCATGACCCTAACAATGTCCCTTAGTTCCTCTAGTGACACTGGTAGGAAATTGTCAAAAAGAGCTGAAGGCCTAACGCCTAAGTGATGCAGGGAAGTGACTGGTGATGAGGGGGTGAAAGACTAATGTGATTGATTTTGTCAATAAAACATTTCATAAATGTCGTGCAGATGTCAGTGGATGGCTCGACTTGTGAGGGGGCTTGTGGATTGATGATTGAGTTTAAAGTGCTAAAAAGGATTTTGGGACGATGGACGTGTTCACTGATAATATTGGAAAAGTGTATAACTCTAGCTGCTTTAGCTGCTGTTTGGAATGTTGCTAGAGAGTTCTTGAAAATTTGGAAAGAAACCGTGAGGTGATCTTTCTTCCACTTTCGCTCAGCTGTCCGACAAGCTCGCCTGAGAGAGCGGGTAGTGTCATCCAGCCATGGTTGTGATATGAGTTTGGGGCGTTTGAGCTTAAAGGGGGCAATGGAATCTAAGATTGCTGAGCATGAGGAGTTGAAAATACTCAGTAGTTCATCTGCACAAGGGGGGGGATCAGTAGTAGTTAAAATGGAAGTAGCAACATCACTAGCTAGAAAGCTATCTGCAAACTGTTCGGCAGTGAGAGGGCCTATGTAGCGTGCATAGCGATCAGGGGATTTGGCTGTGCAATGAGGATCAGAAATGTTAACATTGAATACAATAGGTTTGTGATCGGATAAGTAAGCATCCTCAACATTAACATTATCAATGGACAGGCCATGGGATAAAATTAAGTCTAGGGTGTGCCCGAGTACATGAGTGGACTGATTAATATGTTGCATAAAGCCAAGAGAATCCAACAGATGACAGAATTCCTTAACCATAGGTTTATCTGGGCAGCAGACGTGGATATTAAAATCACCCAAAACCAACAGTCGATCATGCAAAGTTATATAATGCGACAGAAAGTCAGAAAATTCTGAAATGAAGTCCTTGTTGGTTTCGGGGGCCTGTAGACCAGAGCGCACACTAACGGAGTTGAAGTAGATTCCACCATTACGCATTGAATTTCAAAGGTGGAATAAGACCCCACAGAAAGTAGCCGTAATTTGAATGTATCCCTGAAAACCAAAGCAACACCACCACCCCTCCCAGAAGACCTAGGCGTGCTAAGGAAGGAGCAGTTAGTTGGACAAAGTTCTCCAAAGACGGATGTTTCACCCGCACCTAACCAAGTCTCCGTTAAGAACAGTAAATCCATGCATCGTTGAGTGAAAAAGTCATTTAAAAGGAACGTCTTATTCGACACCGACCTGGTGTTGAGTAGCGCCACTTTTGCCGCCAGTGAGATAGAAGATTTTGTACAGCGTACGAACTCCAGATGGCGAAGGTTATCCCCATTAGCTCCACCGCCAGGGCCAGTCGGTTTTCGGGGATCAATGCCCCCACTTCTACGTTGTCTGGTCGACGATCGGGTGAGCGGAGCCGACAGCACAGTTGGGATGGTGCTATCGGATACGGCGTAGAAGTGGATTATACGCCGACCGCCTCGGTGTAGGAACCGGGGCCGACGTGCGATGCCGAGGCTGGTGCAAAGTTTGTAAACTTCAGTTGGCAGCCGACGGGACGAGGAGTTTAACTGAAGCAAGTCAGTTGCAGAGTAGGTTAAATCCACTGTGGCCTGCGGTGCCATAATAGATCCGCAGGTATGTATCCACAAGGACAGCAAGACACCTCCGCTTTGCATCGTGGAAGCGGATGCGATAATGACCGGTGTTCTGTACTACAACATTATCCCTTACATGCATCATATAAGTCCAGACCAACATAACGGTTGTGCGCGAGAGACATACAAACGTAAGCATACCACTTTTGTAAATGCCAAAGGCCTATATACAGTACATTCAGATTCCATGATAGGAATAGATCTATTCCGATTAGAAATCGAATCGGATCAGAAGTGTCCTTGTAAACGCGGCTAGTGTTGTGTGTAATGCGTTACTACGCTGTACTTTTTCATGCAAAACCTTTACACTGTAATAACAATGTTAACAAGGTAATTATAACTTAACTTCAACACTGGACACCTATCTTGCATCCGGCGCAATTGACTTTCAACACTGACGCATGTGTCGTTGCTAGTTTGTCAACTGGCGCAGAGCGTCTTTAACCTCCACTGCCACACGCCTGTAAATTAGGGAATGATCTTGCGCCCCAAGGGGCTGTTCGGCAAAAGGAGGAGGCGTGTTCTGGCGCAAACATTCCCTGGTGCTATTTTGCAGTTTAAGGAAACAATTGCGCCACAAACCAGGAAATACCTGGTTTAAAGTCAGGTATTTGTTCAGATTTGTTCAGATGCTATTTTAAGGGCGCATGCATAATGTTGCTTGTGCACCTTGCGCATACACTTTGCTTTTCTCATCTATTCTTGGTAAATTATTTGGGAAAGAGCAGCTGATACAGCGGAAATAAGTTGTACTTTTTAATCAATGCATCTGCAAACACCGTACAGCAAACACATATTTTCTTGACACAGACATCGTGTACAAGCTCATAACTTTTAGGATTGATGAGTATTTGATCGTGAGAAAACATTGTTTTACCGCGAGTGAGTGTTAAAAAGAATGAATGAAAAAAAAAAAAAAAAAAAGGGTTATTGCACGTTACGACCAAATCACACCTACGGGAAATTAGGCTACTTCAGACCACCCCTTTTTAGATTTTCGCCGGGCGCAAGAGTCATTTATGCGCCGGTAAAATAGCAACATCACCATAGAACCGCCCACAAAGCTACTTGCGCTTGGCACTTCTCACTTGCGTTTCAGACCGTTAAAATAGGGCCCAAAAATTCTCTCGCTCTGGCACTCTCTGTCTACGTCTGCTTTGTGACATATTGATTAAAAGTCCCGTTGGGACATCTTGATTAATCCAACTCCTATGGTCCCTCTCTCTCTCTCTCTCTCTTGAAGTCGTGTTGGTATTAAAAAATATGGTAAAGGGATTAAAAGGTAGTAAATTAAATTTAAGAAATTCTGTATGAACCCTGATGGATATATATTTATTTATTAGTGCTGTCAAGCGATTCAAATAATTCATTGCGATTAATCGCATTAATGTCATAGTTAACTCACGATTATTTTTTTTCTATGCTAAATATCCCGTCATTTCTTTGTCCCATTAATTTTTCTCAGTTTTATGCTCTTATCAACATGGAGAAGTGCATCGGCTTGCCTTGTGCAAATGTTTTTTTTATTGATAACAACATTGGCATATACTGATCAAAACAGGACGATACAAAAAAAAAGCCTTTAGTGCAATTAAACGATGAACATACAAACATACTGCCTTGAACATAGCAGTCAGGCTACTGCTTCTCTGTTTTGAGCCAAAGAAAAAAAATAAAATAAAAATTGCCTTAATCACGCGATAAAAAAAATTAACGCTGTTATAATTGGTTGATATATTGATATATATATATATATATATATATATATATATATATATATATATACACATACATACATACATACATACATACATACACACTGTATATAAAGTTAGAAATGAATGAATTAACATTTGTTAACACATTTTCTTTCCCCCCTTTACAGCCAACACAAGATCGAAAGCCGCCATAGAAAGGCCAAGTAAGTATCTTTTAGAACATGTGTTCACTACATCTGTGAATGTTAATACTCATTTATACAAAAACTTTCCCAGAAAATTCCAAAGATATACTGCTGGCCAAGTCAGCTCAGACCTCCAAAGCCAATGAGTAAATAAATGATTTGACCTTATTGGCAGCAATTTGTAGGTTTTCCGACAACAACAATTTCTCAATCGGGACCCATACGCTTAGATTTTGTATTTGTATTTATTATCTGAGATTGTACTTGTTTTTATTTCATCTTGTAGAAAAAGGAAAGAACTCTGAAAAAGTTGACGCTAACGGTAAGGAATAATAAGCAACTTAGTATAATATATAATATTTTTGCATAATATATATAATTTTAGGTACTGTTCGCTCTGTTTATTTCTTAAATGTCAATTTTCTCTTATGGCAACCATTCCACAAATATGCTTTATTATTACCAGACTTATCCACATTCACCACTCAGTCCTTTTTCAAGTGTTCCCGGTAGTTCAATAAGCGATCATGCGATCAGGGCTCACCGATGCTCTCTAGTGTGCACCATTGAGCATCACGAGCCTCTATGGGCTCCTCACAAATAAAATGTTAAATATTCAACATACAAGGTTATACAAATTACACAATACACATTTATAAATAAATAATTGGATTAGATAATATTTATCTCCCTCCATTCCTTAAATAGAGTAGAATACAAATTATAAATCAGGAAGTGCCATAGGCGGCAAATGGGGCGGCATAGCTCAGGAGGTTGAGCGGGTTGGCTGGCAACTGAAAGGTTGCGAGTTCAATCTCCGGCCCCTCCTAGCTGAGTGTTGAGGTGTCCCTGAGCAAGGCACCTAACTCTAACTGCTCCCGACGAGCTGGCAGTCGCCTTTGCATGGCTGACTCCGCCATCGGTGTGTGAATGTGTGTATGAATGGGCGATTGTGAGGCAGTATTGTAAAGTGCTTTTGGTGTCAACTGGTTACAGAAAAAGTGCTATATAAATGCAGTCCATTTACCATAATCCTTGTGTAAACTTTGCTTTCCTTTCATGTATTTACGGTCAAGAAACGCTTGAAAATACTCACACATTACCTTTCTCCTCCTCTATTCAAGGCAAACTGAAGCCTGAACCCAAAACGGAAGACAACACAACGGACAAGAAGAAAACAGGTGAACTGGTTTAACTGGGAGCATGGCTGTCTTACCACTGTGTGGCAACCCCAGGGGTCGGTGGCTGGGATTCCCAATAAAGGACGCTCAAGCCCGGTGTCAGAACGAGGGTTTTATTTCAGGACCGCTCAGAAGAATAAGGAAAATCATAAATTAACTTCCACTATGGGGAAAAAGGGTGAGGGTTCCCCGGCCAGGTCGGTCTTGGTGTCCGGCGCATATGTTGCTCCCGGCGCCCTTCAGTTATTCCTAGAAGAAAGCATTCCACACGTTAGGGTGATAGTATGTCGGTCTCGCCTCTGCTTCTCTCTCCCTTGACTGCCGTGTGCTCGGCCTTTAATACCCCACTGCCGCCGCCTTCCCCCAGGTGATCTCAATCCCCATGATTGTCTGTGCCTGCTTGATTGGTGGGCGGTTACAGCCGTGTTGAAGGGATGTATCTCCCTTGGACTACTTGTCCATAGAGAGGGCGCTGTTCAGAGCGTTGGCGAGTTTCCTCCAGGTCCGCCGGCGCGGGGTTGCCACAACTGACAGATGGTTTCCTGGTTTCTAAGGCACCAAAGTTATGATAATAATAATATGATAATATAGTGGTTGCTCTGCTAATCAAGCAACATAATCCTTCACTCTACACTATGATTCATACGAATGTATTGTTTGTACCTGTTTCCTTTTCTAATGATCCCATACTGTCGTTGAAGGTCAAAGATACTTCCAGTGCATCTACGTACCAGGTAAAGGAGCGCAGTACCCTCTGCGCCCCGGAATGAGCCCAGCCATGAACCCGGCCATGATGTCCCCGGCCATCAGGTCCATGCTGGAGCAGCAGAGGGCCCCAAGGGCCGCAGGTCAATAGGTACACGGGAGACCTTCTCATTTCTTGAGTCCTTTCATCCGATGGATAACCCTACTTTGAGGTACTTGAGGAGTCCTGCGGAGACGAGCAAGGGACTGAGTGGAAGTGAGCTGTAGAGTTCAGCACAACCCACTGGTCGAGCCCTTGGAAGATTCATTGTTCTCCTGCTCCTGCTTAGCATGTGTATGTTTTTAGTGTTTGTTCATTGAATTTTGTCAATAGTTCAAAGTATGTCAGTAGTTCAAAGGACGTGTTGGGAACCATCTTTACCTTCGAAGGCCATCATGTATGAAATCAGGGTGATATAGGTTGATATCAATGTTTACACACAGTCCATACTGTAAATACAGTTTACCTTGTTCATAAATTACTATGCACTATTCATACACTATGTTATGAGAGTTTAATTATAGATGGGATTGCTTTGGCAATACTTAAACAACAACAGCAATTGGAGCTTAAACAAGTGTGTTTCTGCCCATGCATTTTTTTTATCGTATAATGTCTTATAATTCTAAAAAGCAATGATTAATTAATATTAGAAGGGTTTACAAGACTCCACTATAAATACTATTGATTACTTTAAAAGGGGAACGCATATTTCTTGCGACACATTGCAAATGAAGTGCTATCTACTACTCAGTTCTTTGTTACAATGTTCATGTCTTTTCGGGGCATATCATTGCAGTATGCTGTTCTGTCTTCGTCTTGGCTGCTTTGGTGGCAAACATTAGAAAAGCATTATAGTAAGATGAAAATGCAAACAAGGATGTATTGAATTCCAGAAGAACCCACTGTTGAACCCCTCTCTCCCACTCTCTGAAGTTGTGTGAATGTGTGTGTGGGGGGGTAACACCAATGTGCTCTCTCACATTTAACATCTCATACATTGTTCAACGAATTTCGACAAAGAATGCAGTCTACCAAAAGTTATCTATTCACTATCTCTACTATTCCAAATTAAAAATATACAAGTCAGTAAAAAAAGAGCAAATGCACTATTCAATTATTTTTTACATAAAAATTAACATTACACTTAATTATTATGTAAAACCTGCATTTTATTTCTTATTGTTTACGGAGATATCAATAACGGAAAATGCTTTGGGGGGGGGGTCAAGTTAGCATGTTTGTGTTTGACAGAGAGGGGGCTGCTGAACAGACACATTGGGACCAGAATGTACTGGACTGAACCTGGTCCTGTGCTGTGTGAGGGTGTCTGTACATTAGGATGTGACTGAACCTACACTAAAAAAACCATTAAAAGTAAGAACAGGTGTAACAGTGTTTAGAGTTGGGGCCATCTGTACATTAGGATGTGACTGAACCTGGTCCTGTTGGGTGAAGGCGTCTGTGCATTATAATGTGGAAGGCTGTGATCTGAAGTGTTCTCTGATCTGTGGTTGTCTGCCCCTTTTCTTATCAACGGCATCGCACTAGTAAGAGGCCGCCCAGTAGCACAGAGAACAATGTTAGTGTTCTCTGAGTGTTAGGCTGACAGTATGCAAGTTGGACTGCTTAATGTCTTGGTCATTAAACACACGCGTGCTGTGCACTGAGAGGAAGCTTAGATCACTAAGACGTGACAGATTAATGTTCTGAATGTCATAAATTGTAAATTTTTCTCTATATATAATTTCCCTTAATTTACTTATTGATTTGTACATTATTATTTTCTTATTGTTTAAACCCTGAAGCTGTCTGCAGGGTTGTGGCTAGACGTTTTGCACCCAGTGTGTCAACTCAAATCGATCTGGGAACCTTAAATGAAACATGAAGGTCTTAAAGAAAGAAACCACAAGACACACCTTGAAGAAGCACTGCTGCTGCTTGTTCTCAGTAGATGAGTGAGGACCACAGCTGTCCAGGGTCCCATTGTTTAAAGATCATGCTTTTTTAGGGTTAATAACTGCATTTGGGGGTACTAATATTAGGGATGGGCATTTTAAGAAATGTCATTGATCAATCATCGATAAAATTAACTATTAATTATCGATTTAATCGTTATTTTTCTATAGACTATATAAAAAATTCTATTTGGTAAAAAATACAAAAGTTTGAAATCAATGAAATCCTGTAGGCCAACAATAATCAATAGGCCAACAATAATACAATGCAGTCAACGTGTATACCTAGAACTGTTTTAAAAGTTTTTATTATTCACTCACACTGTCCATTTCTGCAAAAACAATTTCAGCGCGTTCGAAAAAATATTCTGTTTTGTATCATGTCGCTTTAAGGCCCCGGTTGAACGCTTTGTGCGTGCAGGACGTCTGCACTTTAGCGCCCACTGCACAATCTGTGACAGTCACGTCACACTATTACGGAGGTAATGTTTAAGCGCAAACAAGCAGTTTCACTCACTTATTGAATGCCGTTGTCGATGGGGAAAAAATACTCTCCCCTGGTTCAGACTTAGATTTCTCTAGCTTAAAGGTTGGGTATGGGATTTGCGAAATGCCAGCAGATTTTGAAAATACACAACTCAAATGGTCCTACCCCCTCTCCTTCAAAGCTGACTCCGACTCAACCCATTCCAAGTACATGGACGCGCAATCATGCACGAGCGAACACAGATGCGCGAGAGCGAGCCATTAGCTAGTTAGCTAGCTCCAGTAGCTACCGCAGGATAACAACAAACAGAAGCTTGCTCTGCGTACAAGCTTTGAGTAAGTGCACGAAGGGGTGGAACGGGGGAGGGGGAGGGGAGTGCAGTACGACCGTTTGATTGACGTACTTACTGTCCAATGCCACTCGTGGGTTTGGAAATCATTGGCTGGAGTTTTTCGAGCCCTGCCCATTCCACAGATGATTGACTTGTTTAATTTTCATGTCAGTACTTCTAACTCAGTGGCTGTAAGTGGGTTATGATAAGGATTTCAAGTAATTTTGTAAAAATTGCCAAAAAAGAGAATTCCATACCCAACCTTTAATATAACAGCCTAAAGCAAAGGGAAAAGGCGAAAAAGCATGATATCACCCCTGGGGGACCGGGGTGGTGATGCAGCTGAGGTCAAGTCCACAGGTTACCACACCTAATAACAATGATCACATGAGTTACTGTCATCTGTAATGTTATTGGTGTTTATTAACCTGATCAGAGGAATAAAATGAAAATAAATATTAAATGGTGCTTTGAACAGCCTATATTTTTTGCGTTGTCCAGGGAACATCTGCGGGATCGCTGAAATTGACCGTTGATGTAAATTTTGGATTGAAGCGCATTGATTTGGACAGAGGTTTCCCGTTATGGAAAATAATGCACCCTTGGAATGATATTGGCCAATCAGGAGCAAGTATTCAACAACACTGAAATATAATTACATCATATACTCACAGTGGTGCCTATGACAAAGCACTATCACAAGAAATACACATTTAGGAAAGTATCATATTATTTAGCGACACTTCAATAACATATGTATTATTTAATGTAACAGTGTTGTATCATTTGTTGTTGTGTGTGCTCAGTACTATCTTAAATATCAGATGCCATGACATGTTTCTAGTGCTGAAAACACATCACCGAGCTGAGTCCAGCATACAGCAGGAACCAAGGGGGTTTCATGATGGGTTATGGATTAAGGAGTTGGAACTGAACTTTTTTTGGAAGCGTGGAATGCACAAATTATGTCTCATGGTTCATTGATCATTTATTTTCCGTAGATTATGTATTTGCATGACATGTAATGCATGAGCTTATAATTTAAGAACACAAACCAACCTTCTCTATTGTTACTTTCAGATCAAACAGCTAATAAGTGTATGCATGTCAAAATGTACTTTATCACCACAACTTTTTAAGAGTGGTACATGACTTTATTTATGCCGATTACAAATTTCAAATGTAAAATATGTTATAATTTGTATATTCTGAAGAAATTGGTTTATTCTTAGTATTTAAAATTGGTTTTTAAAAACAAATGTGTATGTTAGGGTTATCATGGATTATCAGAGGTAGAGTTGCTGATGTTACTGGAGATCTTTGGGAAAGAAATGCAATTTCTTTGATAAGAAAATGTGATAACAAATGTTATGTGAAAAATCTACATGAAGACACTCAGATTGTAGCCGGTGTGTAGCAAGTCAAATAAAGCAATGAAAACTCTTTATTCTTTGGGTGCCCATTGGATAATCATAATCAAGTAACGTGAAGCATACAGTGGTAGGCATAAGTTTAGGCACCCATGCTAAAGTTTACTAAAAAGAGGAATAAAAAATCATCTTTTGGAAATTGATCTTAATGCCTTAATTAAACAAATGAGGAAAAATCCAACCTTTAAGGACACCGATTTGCTTTGTGAATGAATAATGTATGGTAAATAAAAAAATATTCTCCATTAAAATACAGGGTGCATACATTTAGACACCCCTATGTTAATTCACATAGAGGCAGGCAGATTTCTAGTTTTAAAAGCCAGTTATTTCATGGATCCAGGATAATATGCATCCTGATTAAGTTCCCTTAGCCTTGGAATTAAAATAGCCCAACATCATCACATACCCTTGACCAAACCTAGAGATTGGCATGTTTTTATTTCAGTTAGCCTATTAGCTGATTTGATATGCATTGAGAAATCATTAGACTTACTAACAGCTCTTAGGCTAACTGAAAATAACCATCGTCAATTTTAGCATGGGTGCCTAAACTTATGCCTACCACTGTAGATGAGATTAAGATCTTCCAGCTACCAATCAATATGTGTTGGAGAATAGCATAGACGCATGATGCAGATTACCTTCAAACAATCAGTGGCCATATTTATTGAGCTTGTTCAATAAAAGCCACTTTTGGGGAACCCTGTTTTCTTTTTTGCTATACTTGTACAATAAATAAAGTGATATGAAAAAGGACTAAATGCATTTCTGATGCTATGATATGAACAACAATGCTCCGATCACATATTTCTATGGAATGACCAATATTAATATTTGCTACAGTTAATATGTTTCTATAAAAGGGGCTTTAGCTAAAATGATTGGCTGTAATGGAGACCTGAGTCAGAACAATACACAGCGAGTCCTAGTGAACACTGCAATACACGGATACAAGCATATCAAGATTACGTGTGTTGTCTCCTCTCACTAGAGACTCACAAACACACACATGCACGGGTGTACACGCGTGCACACACAACTAAACTCACACATACACACATTTCATTTGGTTTGATACACATAGGCACAATATAATGTTTTTACTTGTTTTATATATTCATTCATTCATTCATTCAAAATGTTTATTCATCTTCTATCAGAACTTAAAACTTGTAATATTTTTTATTTTGGTATGTGTGCGTGGTGTTTGTGAGTATGTGAGTATGTGTGTGTGTGTGTGTGTGTGTGTGTGTGTGTGTGTGTGTGTGTGTGTGTGTGTGTGTGTGTGTGTGTGTGTGTGTGTGTGTGTGTGTGTGTGTGTGTTGTAATGTGTGATGACAGAAACCAGGGACCAAACAGAGCAGCTGAGTTCCAGCTTCTTGAACACTGGCACATCTCCTGGGCTAGAGAACAGAAATAAAACACCTGGTGACCTTTTATGCGATAGTCTGGTCCAGGTCTGCAGACCCAAAGAAAATCCACAAACCTCTTACTGATTTTATATCCTTCCTAGTGCTGAAGACTATGAGAGAGAGATGATGAGAATACACATAAGGACATTTCAAATGTCTCCTCCATCATGCCCCCAAACATGGCAAAAGTTCACTGTTGTATTACCCACAAAAGCACAGTTGTAATAAAATTGCAACTTTCAACAATGATACATGTGTTCATATTTTGTTTAATACTGAGCTTAACAAGGCAACTGATTAACTTTTCAGTCAACTTCACTAACGGAGACTTTTCAATGGGATGTATTAAACATCTGCATGGCAAATCTCATTTCCCATTCCTTTTTCTAGTTAATGTAAACATCTTATCCAAAACTCTGGAAGTTACTTTAGTACCTGCACTTTAGAGACGTATGGTATTTACTAGGCAAGAGGATGATTACTAATTACTGATATTTCAGTCGAATTAAGTGATAAAAAGGCAAAACAATTAAAGTTAGGAGATCCAGCCTAAACAAACCCAATTTCAGAGTAAAGTAATAGTTGTATGGGTTTTAACTTCACAAAGTGTTAGTGTGAGGGATTTATTAGAAACAGGAAAATGTCAAACAATTGCAAATTGCAATGACAAAAACACTTGCAGATATGAAGAACATGATGTCATTCATTGCTCTCATTGCTAAGTTGCTAACAATTCTGTCATACCCAAATACCTTTCTTCTGGAGGAAAACATTGTGTTGCTGATCTGTTCTTGTGGCGCAGAATTCAAGAATCAGACTTGGACAGTGGAAATGAAGGACCCAGTCCTTCTATGCCATTCCACTCCTTCCAGTAAGGAGCTGGCAAGCATATGTTGATGCAGAGTAGATTGTGGCTTCTATGGATCCCGTTTCCCAGTCCACCGTTTCCCAGCTCAACAGGGTCTGACAGTGGGAACCCAAATGTTTTCACTAGCCCTGGGTAGGGCTGAACTTTGAGCAACACAATCTCACAAAATGTCCCTTCTGCCTTATGCAGACTGTGAACCTTGTCAGTCTGTTCTTGTCAATCTTTCAACCTCTGAAACTAGACATTAACTTTGTGTCCATCCTTCCTCCCAGTGCACAGGGCCTTGGACCCTATAGCATCCATCTTTCTCCAGCTTTCTGTGGGAGGCCATATGTGTGTCCAATGTTAGTAAATACAGTTTGTAAATATAAATCCAACTCCAACTCTCTATTGGTATTATGTGAAATACCAAGCATTAAAAGAAAAATAATCTATCTTTGAAAATACTATACGCTGTGTCTTGCCCGACTACATTGACTTTGCTAGCTAGCGATACTTAGTCACAATGAAACTAGAAACCCTCATGGACACCTGTGAAACACTTATTATATACACGTTTTCAGCATCCTACTTGAAACAGAGAATCATAATATTCTGATGACAACTCAAACTCAATGTAGCCTACCACTCAATAAAAATAATAATAAAGTAAACACTAACATTATAAGCATTTGAAAGTGTGTTCATATTCGCATCAAAATATAACACATATAACACTCAGACCAATACCAAATCGATTGAGTGTAGAAATAGTTAAGCTAAGCGTCCCACAAATTATGAACTACATTTTCTGGAACTTTAGAAAGGAAATGTTTCTAGATTTTGAATCCTGTGAAGTTTGCACCTCAAAAACAAAAGGGCAAAAGGGAGAGCAACTCAAAGTCTGCCTTGCTAGTTTTCAGATTCTTTTGTCTCCAGATCCAAACCAAAAGCCATCCAGAGCTTTGCTGCGGAGCACAAACCTGGCTTGGGCTTCATCAGCGCTGCTTAATACCTACATAAGAATTATTCACATATTATGAAAACAACACTTTTCTTGGGATTTGGGGTGTTGTTTTGGGTCTCTGGTGCTCCCACACGCATACAAACTTTGGAAAAAGTCTGTACATGATTTTTTGAGTGAGATATGCATTTCTGAAAGTACCCAGCTACAGTTACCATACGAGCAGGTCAGCGCCCCTTTCGGTGCCCCCTCCTACGTAGGAAGGGGGGACCAGCGGACGAGCAACTCCGGCGGGTGGGAACTCGGCGGCAGCCCAGTTCCGGGAATACAAGGTACAAGGAGGAGACATGGAGACATGGAGGAGAAAGGAATTGTATTCCTGGAGCTGAGCTGCCGGACTGCCGCCGAGCTACCCCCGCCGGACTGCCGCCGGACTGCCGCCGGACTGCCGCCGGACTGCCGCCGGACTGCCGCCGGACTGCCGCCGAAGCCATCCGGCAGCCGCCGATGCTTCGGCGGCATTCCGGCAGTCCGGCAGCTCCAGCGGTGTACTCCGGGAGCTGAAGTGCCGCCGAAGCGTTCCGGCTGCTCCGGCGGGTGTACTCAGGGAGCTGAACTGCTGCCGAAGCCGCACAGAAAGGGAGCACATCCCTTTCTCCTCCATTTCGCGGTTCATGGACTTCAAGGCCAAAGTTCCTTTCCCCCAATTCTTCTCAACCATGGCCGAGTTATCCCCTACTACGAGCCTTTACTTGTTGTGGAAGTACCACAGACTTCAGACACAGTCTTTATGATTCATAATATCATCCGAGGCACACATAGCTTTTGGCTGTGATATTAGATATAATATTATATAAATACCCATACATAATATCATTATTATAATTATATTATATAATATTATATAGATATAAAGCTCCAGGAGTCCGCAAACGGCAACAATCCCTCCTCCATGCTGTGGTTCAGTCTTACAGCTCATTGGTCAATTGGCAGCAGCTCATATGCATTAAAGCTACAGACACCAGAAACAGCACATTCTGAAGGGAGAAACAGAGAGGAATAGCGGTAGGCAAGATTTTTTTCTTAAAAGCTATTTCCAACAAACAGCTTCAAAAACATGTTTTCTGGAACTCAAATACTATGTTCGGATAACACCATAATATGTCTCCTTTAACGATTAACCCATTTATTGTAGCCAACATTCTGGATATATTTACTGAACATGAATTTGATGTGTGTGCAATACCTTAAATTATAAATACTGAGGATTAGTTCCCGATTTCATATTGACTTGGAATCGGCACTTGACAATAGCAAAAAGAGCGCCAGTAAGAAAAACTTGCATGGTGCTTTCAGTGTGACCACGACACGTCCGGGCCTCCGTTCAGACTCCATGCTCTCTTAAAGGCTCCCAGGAGCTCTCCATTCAGACTCCATGTTGAAAGGATCCCAGTAGCTCTCCGTTCAGACTCCATGTTGAAATGCTCCCAGTAGCTCTCCGTTTACTTTCCATGTCCTTTGAAAGGGTCCCAGTATGGCCCAGTATGGGTAAGTGTCTGTGTTCCAGAGCATGTGGGAGCATGCATCCATTTTGCTCAACAGCTCTGCTTCAGCTAAAACATTTAGAACTTGTGTCTGTGTTTTGTGTGCATGAGAAGGTGTGTTGTGCATTTGAGTGTATGGTGAATGTGTCCTGGTGTATGGCTCCAAGTGTGTGTTTGATAGGGCTCAGTCCAGCGCGAGAAGAGGCTTCATGTTGTCCTCTTGACTGGTGACTTTGTCTGGACGCTTCAGGAGCCCCGCTTCCACCACCGACTGAGACCTGATTCAAGTACAAACATACACACCATTGGTGTCTATATCCTAATAATCTATGATGTATAGCGTTTTAGTATATGCTACACATGAACCTCCTAGGATGGCGCAATTTGATTGTTTAGCTATCTCAGGATATTGGGCAATATCCAATGATTGAGATCTCAAACTCGGGATATTGTTTTCATCTTAAAAAAATCGGTCTTGTCACGCTAATAAAAACAAATAAACCGCTAATAAAAACAAATAAATATCGGCAAGAAGTGTTATCTTGTTAATTTTGGAGTGTTCAAGTGTAGTATATACAAAAATGATCATTCAAACAATTATTCAGGCTAGTGGGGAATAGCCCCCTCGACCTTCGGTCTCGGGGGCTATTCTCCACTATTCACTCACTTTAGTTTTCACAAATGCGTACTGACGATTTCACATGTAATTTTATAAGACACAATTAAAAAAATTGCATTTGGATCTTGATTGCAAAGATCAAGTGAAAAATAATTGTTGATCGTGGCACACAAATCGTGAATCGTCTTCTGTGGGTTAAGCATTACAAAGTACCTCCTATAGGCCTTAAGGCCCCGCCACAAGCACCACCTATAGGCCTTAAGCCCTGACACAATAACCACCTATAGGCCTTAAGCCCTGACAAAAGCACCACCTATAGGCCTTAAGGCCCCGCCACAAGCACCACCTATAGGCCTTAAGCCCTGACACAATAACCACCTATAGGCCTTAAGCCCTGACAAAAGCACCACCTATAGGCCTTAAGGCCCCGCCACAAGCACCACCTATAGGCCTTAAGCCCTGACACAATAACCACCTATAGGCCTTAAGCCCTGACAAAAGCACCACCTATAGGCCTTAAGGCCCCGCCACAAGCACCACCTATAGGCCTTAAGCCCTGACACAATAACCACCTATAGGCCTTAAGCCCTGACAAAAGCACCACCTATAGGCCTTAAGCCCTGACACAATAACCACCTATAGGCCTTAAGCCCTGACACAATAACCACCTATAGGCCTTAAGGCCCCGCCACAAGCACCACCTATAGGCCTTAAGGCCCCGCCACAAGCACCACCTACAGGCCTTAAGGCCCCGCCACAAGCACCACCTATAGGCCTTAAGGCCCCGCCATAAGCACCACCTATTAGCCTTAAGGCCCCGCCACAAGCACCACCTATAGGCCTTAAGCCCTGACACAAGCACCACCTATAGGCCTTAAGGCCCCGCCACAAGCACCACCTATAGGCCTTAAGGCTCCGCCAGAAGCACCACCTATAGGCCTCAAGCCCTGACACAAGCACCACCTCTAGGCCTTAAGCCCTGACACAATAACCACCTATAGGCCTTAAGCCCTGACAAAAGCACCACCTATAGGCCTTAAGGCCCCGCCACAAGCACCACCTATAGGCCTTAAAGGGGTAGTTCGGAATTTTGGACATAGGGCCTGATTCCCAAGTGAGCATTGGTATTCTATATCACTGGAGACAGTTTTCAACCCATTTTATTCAGTCCTTCTAGTTGCGGAGTTCTCTCGTGCTAGGCTAGCGCAAGTGAACGGGAAAAGCTAGCCTGCTATTAAAAACAGTCTTACCCACTCCACAGTACACCCGAGGTCAATCAATAATAACACCAGACTATAGATTTAAATGTCTGTTTATAGAATAATGTTAGAAATAAAACCAACCTTGCATTGCATTGCATTTTGAGGGAATTGCTGGGTCTCAGCAGCAGTGTTATATTCCTGGTAGTAGGCTACGGCAGCGGCGGACTGATACCTAGGTTACCGGTTAGCGTATTCAATTAAAAAGATATGGCCACGTTTGGATGCATCGCTAAGCCCTCCAAACGTGGCCATATCTTTTTAATTGAATACGCTAATTCCTTCGTTCACTGTACTCGGCGTTTGTAGCATTGACAGCGGCAGGTAAATAAACTAGAGCCTAACCTAGGTAACCTAGGTATCAGTCCGCCGCTGCCGTAGCCTACTACCAGGAATATAACACTGCTGCTGAGACCCAGCAATTCCCTCAAAATGCAATGCAATGCAAGGTTGGTTTTATTTCTAACATTATTCTATAAACAGACATTTAAATCTATAGTCTGGTGTTATTATTGATTGACCTCGGGTGTACTGTGGAGTGGGTATGACTGTTTTTAATAGCAGGCTAGCTTTTCCCGTTCACTTGCGCTAGCCTAGCACGAGAGAACTCCGCAACTAGAAGGACTGAATAAAATGGGTTGAAAACTGTCTCCAGTGATATAGAATACCAATGCTCACTTGGGAATCAGGCCCTATGTCCAAAATTCCGAACTACCCCTTTAAGCCCTGACACAATAACCACCTATAGGCCTTAAGCCCTGACAAAAGCACCACCTATAGGCCTTAAGGCCCCGCCACAAGCACCACCTATAGGCCTTAAGCCCTGACACAATAACCACCTATAGGCCTTAAGCCCTGACACAATAACCACCTATAGGCCTTAAGGCCCCGCCACAAGCACCACCTATAGGCCTTAAGGCCCCGCCACAAGCACCACCTATAGGCCTTAAGGCCCCGCCACAAGCACCACCTATAGGCCTTAAGGTATGGAAAGCCAAGAAGGCCACAATCCGGACCTAGATTGGCGCGGTAAAAGTACAAAACCGCACGGAATCCGCACGGAATCCGTACGGAAACCGTACGGATTCCGTACGATGTCCTCATCCCCAGATTGTTCTCGATATGCAGTAGCCAGCTAGGCCATAACATTACACTTAACATGAACATGAACTG
>NC_079432.1:17749856-17842356 GCF_026213295.1 Gadus chalcogrammus | reverse complement strand
AAGGCTGAAGAAACCACAAACCCGGGTAATGTCCTTATCTGGGGCACGCCCCTGTGTGTACCGGGAGTCTTGTTTACGCTCTGAAACCACACCGGGAAATGAATGGCTCATTACTAATGAGTGCCCCCCCCCCCCAAAACATTGAAAATGTTTGCTCTTGGTTGCTTTTTGTGTGTGCGTGTGTTTGTGTGTGTGTTGTCTTTGCGTGTGCGTGTGTGTATTGTCTTTGTGTGTGCGTGTGTGTATTGTCTTCGAGTGTGCGTGTGTGTATTTTCTTTTTGTGTGCGTGTGTATTGTCTTTGCTTGTGCGTGAGTGTATTCTCTTTGTGTTTGCGTGTGTGAAATAAATAATAAGGGGCGGAGGGGATTTTGGCCCAGGAGGTCACCCGGAGGTCATGCGTGTGCAGGAGGAACAGGGTGACCGTCCCACCTCGCTCTGGTTTCTTTTTTGTAGTTTTTTTATTATCTATGTTGGAATCAGCGTGTCATTACGCCTGTCATCATGACGAACGGCGTGAAAAAACCCCGGCAGTGACGGTTCCCAGGTCTTTAGCGTGTCTGGGGCGGGGGCGGGGGGGGGGGAGCTAGGTACATTGGGAGAACTCGCCCCTTAAATGACCGTCATTACCGCAGGTCTCTATTTAGAAGCGTTAGCAGCAACAATGGATCTTTCCTCTTTCTCACTCTTGCGAGAAAATACTTGGGAGACATCCTCAAAAAGACAACGCCCAACGACAACTGAAACGGGTTTGGTTCTGATGCTTATCAAAAAATAACTAAAACAAAAAAGGAATGCCTCGAACATTGTGACCTTTGCATTTCCTGTGATAGCGTCACACTCATTGGAGTTCTTTAGATTGACACCGGCCTCCTCCTATCCCAGGGCTCCATGGCTGACAGACACTCTCAGATGAATGAGTGAGAGAGAAACGAGGAGGGGAATAACAACAGACGCCTAGCGGCCATCAAGGTGTGTATGTTCTATATTGATATAATAATAATAATAAATGAAATGTATATAGCGCTTAATATGGTACTCTAAGACGCTTCACATATTGCCCTATCAAAACTATGTAAGACAGACTAGGAATAAAAGAAAAACAGGGGTTAAAGGATATAGTGAATCATTTAGGCCATGCCAAATAACCACTAGGGAATAACAGTGAATACATGTCCAGGCCATGCAGTGGCAGGTAAGGGCTGAGAGTGTTGAGTGTCTCACTCAGGCCCGCCTACAGGCATGTTCCAGACATGAGGAAGTCCTGTAACGTGCCTGTGTATATATGTCATGTGTCTCCTCCGCATAGCAACCCGCTGGTTGGGTTGCTCTGTGTTGACAGACAGGTACACACACATGGATACCCATACACACCAGCTAATTCCTGCTGTCAGGTGAAATTAGACCCGATCGGACAACCTCGAAGACGACCTTAATCAAGGAAGTGTTTTCTTTGTATGACGCACATCCCAACAGCTTAGGGCCCACAGGTCAAGTGAAACTCACCACACCTTCAACACCCGCTGGCGTCCTGACCTGGGACAAAGGCCTCGGCCTGGGCTGTGTGTGTGTACATTGACAACAAATAAAAGCCGAAACTTCGAGTCACTTAATCGGCATGCGAGGCAATCAAATGAGTCACGCCAACGCCAACTCCCACTGCCCCTGTGTGTGTGTGTGTGTGTGTGTGTGTGTGTGTGTGTGTGTGTGTGTGTGTGTGTGTGTGTGTGTGTGTGTGTGATGACTAAGCACATAGCGAGCAGTCTGAGTTTTTGACCTCCCGTGTCAAAAAAAAAGTGTGACATTTACAGCCGACTGAGGTTACGATGCTGGGAAGATAAACACTCAGACGTATGGCCGCAAGCAGTGTGAAGGAGACCAACAGAGACACAACGGGCCACACAGACGTCATGCAAAGAAGAACACATACAACATGATCATAACAGAAGTTGAGTAGAGGTAAACTATAGGAAATATATCAAAGTTATATTATTTAAACATATCCTTTATACAAATAATATTTTGGTTTAATATTCTCTCTACTATATATTTATTTTTAATTTTAATATATATACACTGTCTTTAAAAGTCCTGTCGTTGGGAGTATAGTTTCTGAAGCAATAAATAAGCAGAGCTCATGAGCTCAGGGGAGATAGTGAAGACCTTCATGACCTAATGCAGACTAGTGTGACATGCGGACCGCCTAAACCCCCACCAGCCCACAATCAGTCGGGTGACCAGCTGACTGGGAGATGCCTCTGACGGCTTCATGTTTGCAAGAGTGTGCAGTGTGCTCTTTCACCATCGCCAATAAACGAATACCAATCACACACACACACACACACACGCATGAAGCAACGACCATGTGCAACAATCCAACAACCTTGGACTGTCAATATTAAACATTCATGGCCACAGAGTATTTAATTCTGTCATCAGTTCATTAAACATGGTTTGCTGTTCCAGTTGTCATACAGTTAGCTTACAAAAGTCAAGTCAACAGCGTCGATGGGAGTTTTTTTGTATATTTGACTATGGATTAAATGGCGTGAATGATACTCATCCACTTAAACTTCAAATGGCCTGGGTACAACTCAACCCCAGAGTTACACCAAGTGCAACACATTGTTGTTATGTTTGTAGTTTATCTTTTGTTCCATTCTGAAGCTTTGAGCCTTTGTCCGGCCTCGATTTTTAGTTCTTGTCCTCCAGTGTGTCACAATGTGTTTTGGAAACAAAATCCCAGTCTCCATTATCTGTGTTGTTAACTCCTACATAACCTACACCAATAACACAACTCCATGTTCTTCTTGACTGTTCCAGCCTCCAGCTATGTTCTGTATATGTCACAATATCCCAGGAAGAGGTGTACCCGTCTGCTGTCAGCTGCTAGCGGTCTTGTTCTTCACTTGGGGGTTCGCAGAAAACCCACATTGTGCAAGGAGTGGGCTTCGAGGAAACGGGGTAGAACAGGGAGTTGGCTGACTGCTGGGATCTCCCACAAACAAAGGGGGTGGGGGGGGGATTATCAGGCTAAAGAGGGGGTGCACGGTTACATTTGCAGAACACAGATCTACACTAATCTAGAAGAGCCTTTGTGTGCTTTAGTCTGTGGGACTGGAATCGGCAGCATGGATAAAGTGAGGACTGCTAGCAGGGATGGCAGTAACATTGTTTTTAAACAAAGCCCTCCTGCCCTGCTCGTCTCCTGTGGTGTGCCGATTTGCTGAAAACTTAATGCGTGTGTCTCTTATTTCTGAATATGAAATGAAGGAGTAAAGAAATTAACAAAAAGCCAAAGACATCGAAAGGAGTGTGGAGCCTCACCAAGCTTTATTTACATGCGCACCATTTCTTATACAAACTACTTTACAATTAAAAATGGAATACAGAGGAAAAATACCAACTAACGTCAAGTCGAGAAGAAGCAAGGTTACTGGGGGGGGGGTGGGGGGGAGCAGGGTTTAACAGGGTGTAAAGGGGCATTGGTGTAGGCCGGGGATATAGAGAAAATAGCGAACACGTGTCCAACAGGGAGATTAACAGGAGAAGAGGCCTGTCTATGTGTTCACACGGCGCTCAGACTGCAAAGAGAAGTTTAAAGGGGTAGTGTGTAGAATTTAGTGGCATTGAGTGGAACTGACTTGGAAGAAATGTAAAATAATTGAATTATATATAATCTAATATGACCTTAGAATGAACTCCTTATATCTACATAGGTCGCCCAGAACACACAAAAAACAACGCGATCAAACACCAATGCGGAACAGTAAACAATCATAATCGCTAGCTTACTCCCTAGCTATGACCTGTTGTAGAAGATTACATTATTTTAAAGAACCTGGCACCTGGCACCTTTCAGATCAGTACTGGCCACCATAGCTTCTCCTACCTCGCTGGAAGGCGGGGGCGGGGGCGGGGGGATAGTCAGTTGGTTGATCTGCAAACTCACCACTAGGTACCACCAAATCCTACACACTGGCACTGCTCCTTTAAGGCCGTCCCAGTGCTATGGGAATGTTCACACCCCACACCGTACATATCATGAATCGGGTTAGCACCAACTTTTAGCCCGGGAGTTTGCTAGCTAGTCTGGTTTTTGGGGAGAGCGTTTTCCAACATGTCTTTCAGGAGGAAACGTTTCTTTGAAAACCTTACGTCAAAATGACGTGTATGAAGTGAGATTGGTGTTTCACTGTTGCATTATGAACTTGGGGCCCCGTCTTGTTTAACAGTGTGAAAGCACCTTTCAGCTGCCAGTTCCCTCCAATAAAGGTTCATGTGTTTTCAAGAGGGCGTCAGAAGTCTTCAGAATGGCTATACATTATACACGTTGTGCACAAAATAATCAGGAACACTTTCCTACAAAGTATCCCTATTTGTCTCCGAGGCCCCAATAAGACAAGATGATATAAATAGGTACAAAAAATAAATAAAAGAACAGAGGGACTTCACCTGGGTCAGTCGTCTTCACGTAAATATTTTTTTTTAAAGAGGTGTTCCTGGTATTTTAGCCAATCCATGAACAGGGAAAAGGGGATAGCTCTTAAGGAGTTCGGGATTATCCTCTCCAACAGAAAATGTAAAATCAGCTCTTTCACATGGCCTCCCTCCCATCATGCTGAACACCATGATGTGGAGCTGGAGAAAATGTCTGTGAATGTGAAAATTTTCCACAATGTCTTGTTTTTAAACGATTTATGATGACTTTATGCTCTGTAAGGTGACCTTGGGTGCCTTGAAAGGCGCCTCTAAATTAAATTTATTATTATTATTATTATATTGAATAGGCTCCCACCTGTGTGTGTTTGCACCAAGCGGTTATTCACACCCCAGAATACAGTCGGTGAAGAGGAGGAACCCACACAGTTGTGAAACTGGTACAGCAAGCCCCCGTTCAATGTAGTTTTACTTTTTCAGTTGTTTTTTATACAAAAGCGCTTGGGGGTTGAATGTAACCTTTATCAAGAAACTAGACACACAATACGGGGGTGTCTTGTGTGTTGAAAAAACCACACCAGACACACACAGTGGGTGTTTCTAGTGTGTTGAATGAGAGACAGGTCTTTTCAACTGTCTACTGGATTGGGCTTCGGTGAAGACAGAACCGTCGGGGCAGGGCACAGGTAGTTCATGCACTGCACCTTGGGTAGAGTTTCACAGCAGGTCATTCTAGCTAACCACGCACGCGTCTGGCCCCCGCCCCTTCTGGGCCTGGGCGTGACACACACCACACACAAAGAAACTCATACACACCTCCTTTACATCGACTTTTACACAGCAGGGGGGCAAAGAAATTGGGCAACGTCCCCGAACAGAGAAGAGGTACCGGGGCATCCAGATGCTACAACCATCTACCGTGATGTCAGCCATCTTGGAGAACAAACAAACAAAAACAAACACAATAACAAAACCCCTCTTAAATTGGCGCTGTTCCAACACTGATTGCGCTCGCCTTCCGGGGCGTCCATTATACATCCTGCAAGAGGCTCAAGTACCTCATGAGTACTACATGAGTACTACATGAGTACTACATGAGGATATATGAGAAAACGCGTCTGAGTTATAAATGCATTTCACACGATTCATGATGCATAAATACAACATGTATACGGCGAGGTCGGGGGCGGAGGATGTGCTGTACGCAGAAGGAGGGATTACCAAAGTATTTGTTCCCATTTGTGAAATAAGTCAAATGAACTTAAGAAACAAAAGTAACAAGGGAAATAGGAACAGAATTGTCCAGAATTTAAACAGACACACACAATCACAAATAACCACTTAATGTTTACTCAGAAAGTGTAGGCGCACCGGACGTGTCCACAAAGTGGGTTGTGTGTGTGTGTGTGTGTGTGTGTGTGTGTGTGTGTGTGTGTGTGTGTGTGTGTGTGTGTGTGTGTGTGTGTGTGTGTGTGTGTCCTACCATGTGGGAAGTGGACACTAATAAAAAACCCTTGTTTGCAGGCTCTGATCCCATGGTTATCTAATCCATTAAATTCCTCCTCCCCAAAAAAGTCCCAATGAATCGTTCACAGGTTACAAATTGAGAACACGAAGCTTCACAGCCCCCCAAGCCGGGACTTTGTGTTACTTTGGTTAACGCCTGCCCCCCCCCCCCCTGAGTGATGCTAACAATGCATAACAGGCTCCACAAGCTCTTGATAGGAAATTTAGCTAGAGGTACAAACAAATACCTATCCCTGTGCTTGAATTTCACTCTATGCATGTGTCAAGATTGAGAAAGTGAATGCAAGCATGTGTGTGTGTGTGCGTGTGTGTGTGGGTTTCTCTCTTGATTTGGCTGCCAGCATGTCCTACTGTTTGTTTCAAGTAATTTGGCAATTTATACAGTTAGCTTATATTGTTTTTGCTCAAGAGACAAAATGGCTTCTAGAGGGAGGATGCTACAACCGATAGCCTCACATCTTATAGGTTCCATCTTGCCATGCTACACTTGTGGCTGCAGCCTTGAATCCGTAGGTCATGGGGGGAAAGAGGTGCTTTCTCCCAGGGCAGGATTAAACACTGTTTTATAGAGCACCCGTCATGGTGTGGAAATGTTCACAACCTTAGGACCCAGGTATTGATTTTGGCTACATATGTTTGCTGTGCTAAAATTGAACTGGACGGAACCCATCCACCATAGCTTCAGGAGAGCAGACTGTACTTCCACTCCTCTCGACCCAGAAATCCCCCACTGCCCGCGCAAAGTCGAGCACCTTGCCATACACCTTGCTGTACAAATGTGGCAGATTTTCCCTCCTTTTTTTTGTCTTCGGTTACACAAACACAAAAACTGAATGCAATTCTACATATTCATATTTTTTCTTTATATTCTACAAGTCAATTTAGTTTGTGAGTTATCAGGCAAACAACAGAACCCAGGGACTAGTATAATCTAACTACTTCATAAGAGCTATGAACCTCTGCTCATTGGGGTAAAGGGCTTTGTCTGTGTGTCCGGTTGGCATGAGTGGTCATTCTATACATTATCACCATATTATGTATGCATGTTTTTTTTTTTTACATATGTATGATGCAAGAAACAATCATGACAGACATTTCGTAAAAGAAAAAGAGGGAGGATTTTCAAGGTAGCACAAAATCAAAGTAAAACCACTAGATTAGATTGACATCACATCGCTTTTGAGTCATTTTTTGCAGGAGGAACATCTTCCACTTCACTTCTTGTCTTTGCGTCCAGGACCTTCAGATGAAGATCACTTGTCCATAGTTGAACGTCGTTTGACTGGGTGTCCATACAAAGGAAAAGGAACAAAAGAAAAACAATTGCATAACTCTGAGGCCAGTTCGTCATACTGGGATTTGCATGGTGGTTATTGGGGCTGATGGTTGTCCTCCATAGTCCTGTTGGTGGTCTGACTGAGGCTGAAGCTCTTCACCAGGAGTCTTTTGTAAACCGAGGGTTTGGACTCTAGGCTGTGCTCACGGCAGGTTTGGCAAAACAAGGACGGGTTGAGTGATTGATCTTTCGTCTGGGGGCCTGCAACCACAGTCGGGACCTGAAGAGCTTATGAATATCAGATTGTCGTCGTTAACGACAAGACAAGTTCATTTTCCGTGGTATTCAAGTTACAAATGAATAGCAATCCACTAGTCTTGTCAGCCACAATGTTAAATTAAAGGAAACATGGATGAATTTCTTCAAGGTTTACAGTAAGTCCTCTCCCCCCTCCCTTATAAGTGCCCGGTCCTCCGCCAGCTCTCACACCCCTGTCCAGGAAGGGGGTCGGGTGGCAGGGGCTCAGCCCGGCACCCAGCTCTGGGAGTTCTGCTTGGTGCTGGTGGTGAAGCCCCCCCCTCCGTTCATGTTGACCAGGGAGTCAAAGTTGAAGTCCAGGCCGTCCGTGTCCATCAGGTCGTTCCTGATGATGGAGTCCACGTCGCACTCCAAGCTGCCGTTGAACATGTCCAGGTCCAGGTCCGAGGGGAAGCGGTCCTGGCAGGTCCCTCCGCCGCCGCCGCCGCCGCCGCCGCCGCCGCCCACCGTGCCGTTGAGGAAGATGGAGGAGTCGATCTGCATGGTGACCGAGCCGTTACCGCCCAGCGGCGAGAAGAGCAGGTTCTGCTGCTTGGCGTTGGTGAGGGCGTTGACCTCGTTGGCCAGGCTGTTGACGCTGCGTAGCGCGCTCTGACCGCCGCCGCCGCCGCCCGGCAGCAGCAGCCCCGCCTGGCCTGCCGGGGCCACACCCCCCAGCCCGAAGGTCATCATGGGGTCGCTGCGCAGCAGGAGGCTTCGCCGGGAGGCCTGGGACAGGACGGCGGCGGCGCCGGCCTGGGACATGAGCGGGTCCGACTGGGTCATCATGACGTCGCTGTGGCTGTGGCCCTCCGAGTTCAGCAGCTCCTGCAGCGTCTGGCTGCCGAAGCGCGAGATGCTGGAGAAGGAGGTCTGCTTGTTCTCCTGGATGGTCTGCATGGGGGAGGCGCGCAGCGAGGCTCCCGCCGCGTGGGGCCCGAAGATGGAGTTGCCGTAGCCGTTGGTGCCGCCGCCGACGGCCGCCGGGACGGCCGCGGCGGGGGCGGAGGCGGCGGGGGACGGAGGGCTCAGCGCGCCGGGTTGGGACACGACGCCGAACCCCGGGGAGGCCTTGGCCCCGGCGGTCGGCGGCGGGACGTCCGGCGCGAGGTCGTCCAGCAGCTCGTCCATCAGGTCGTCCCCCAGCCCGCCGTCGTTCAGGTTCATGGTCTCCGCCAGCACGGCCAGCCGGGGCAGCTCCACCGGCGGTGGGGCGCCCCCGGGGGCGTGGCCGGGCGACAGGGCCCCGCCCGGGCCGGAGTAGAGCATGGGCGACAGCGAGGGCTCCTCGTCGGGCCCCTCGTCCAGCTCGGGGTTGGCCAGGATGGGCGACAGCCGGCCGCTCAGCGTGCTGGCGTTGGAGTTGGTCCGCGAGCGGAAGTCGGTCCAGGCGTCCAGCTCCTCGCTGCTCCGGGACACGGGGCTGCCGGGCCACCTGGACAGACCCGAGGGGCTGTCGCCGCCCCCCTCGCCCCCCGCCGCCGCCGCCTGCAGCGCCGCCTTCTTCTTGGCGGCGCGGCCGCGGGCCGTCTTGTGGTACTTGTTGCTGTTGTCCATGGAGACGGCGCGGCGGCGCGGCGCCTTGCCCCCCTTGCCGCCCTCGGGGTTGATCATCCACCAGGAGCTCTTCCCCGTGCCCTCGTTCTGCACGCGGATGAAGCGGCTGTGCAGGGACAGGTTGTGGCGGATGGAGTTCTGTCAGGAGAGAGAGAGAAAGAGAGAGAGGAGGCCGGTCAGTCACAGCGGAACGAGGGGAACATATCCCGCTTTTATCCAAAGCCACTTTCAGCCATTCAGTCACACATCCCTTTTGGCGATCATAGGAGGGGATTCCCCAGCTCGCCTGAGAAGCAACACCTGGAGGTTCTTTCCTATGTGACTGGCGTCCATCTCATTCAAGTGCATAAAGACATTGCAGTGTTTGCCCCTGGAACTGTCTTAGTCAAGGTGGTGTTTTGGGGGTATTTTGCCCCGGGCAAGACTCCCTCCTTCCGAGGGGGGGGGGGGGATCCCCCATTCCCCCCCTTGCCGTTCCAATTCCGAAGACACAGAGGTGAACTATCCTCCGCACCCACCTTCAATTTCATTCAAGAAGCTTTATGGCATTACCAATGCATTGTTTATCTATATTTTTTGTACCTGATGGAATTATGTTTTCTTCTCCTACGAGAGTTTTGTACTTTGTTAATGAAAAAAAAAAATACAAAAAAAATTATATATATATATTTAATTTTTTAATACATTGGTAGTCAAGGTGGGGCCCTAGTGTTTTTAAGGCGGCCGCCTTATCCATACAGTTCTGGGGGTAACACTGCATCGCTCTAATGCGGTGCGTGGAAATTGTCTTGATGCTGTTCTAAGTCGTGTTCATTTCAGTAAAGGATTGTCTTTGCCTGAGGAGGGATATGGTGATGTGGTGGTAGGAGTGGGGGTGTCTGGGATTTAAAACGAAAATAATGCAAAGGACTGCAGAACGAGTTGATTTTAGTCTCCTGTACATCTAAACATTGTTAATGGACCATTGTGACATTGATTTGGCCTTTTGGTCATGGGATGTGTTTACCCTTGACATTGTGTGCAGTAGTGGGGGATAATACAGAATAAGGAGGGATGACCTGCAGTTGACCGCACATGCTGTCCACTTTGTATTTCCCACGTTTCATTTTCCTGGACCGTTATCTTGGGAGCGTGACACAAACATGGACCTTCTTAGAATAGTCTTTTCTCTGAACTACCCCCCCCATTCAGTCATTCACGCTCCCACACAAACACACACAGCCTTTTTCCAAAAGCAATTTGTAGAAAGAAAAAGAGCATTCACATATTTGCTAGTGTGCTTCATCCACGCAGACCGACACAGAGGCCTTCTCAGGACAGTACAATAGTGGGCCTCATCCCCAGCGGACCACACGCCCCATACAGGCTCCAGCAGAGGGCAGAGAGACACAACCACAGCAAGGCGTACACTTACAAACACGCATTTACCCGAGACAACCCCTGTGCTACTGCGGTGCGTGACAGTTACTCCCTACGTGATATAATGCCATCTTTGAGTCCGCCCCCTCCTACCCCCGTTTCCCTTTAACATATTGTCAAGTGTCTCTCTCTTAAGCAACGGCCCTGGGGGTTTATACTGTTCAACAAACACGCCGGCCCCATGGGGAGTCTGAGGCGATAATACATCCTACCGCATAAACTATCACAGCCCTGCGACACACACTCCTTCCTTCCTGACTTTCTCTCTTCCTCCTTATGATTCCTTCCTCCCTTCCTCGGCTCCTTGCTTCCTTCCTTCAACTTCCATCCTCCTTTGTGAACACCCCAGTGCCACAGTGGTTATAATGATTTGAGTGTAAACAGTGTGTCCTTGCTAAGCGGCATGGTTTGTTCGGTCATTGCTGTGTTTCCTGGCCTGTACTGGAGTTATTGCGTTGGATCGTCGGCTACTTTGTTCTGGTTGGGAGCGGTCCAATCAGAGGCCTGCAGCCATGTGTCAGAGTGCTCTGGGATGCAGTAGGCGTCGGCCCTCTGTCTGGAGGCCACACTGAAGCTATGACCTTGTTTGTGTGTGTTTACTTGTGCATTTCCAAGTGGTACACCGCTGTAGACCAGACTTCTGGCCCACGGCGGGGACCACTGGCACACGCTGCGTTGCCTTAGCTGCACGGGATTGTGGAGGGGCTTCGAAAACGCAAACAAATGCGTAGGACTGCATATTTTTGTGTAAGAGCTTGTGTGCATGCATGGGAGTGTATGTGAAAATGAGGTAAGCTGAGAAAGGATACCACTGAGACCCCTGTTTACCGCCGCCGGCATCTCTGGAGGACTGATGTAATACGCACACACACGCAAACACAGTGACTAATATTTCCAGCAGCTGGGAGGACAATGTAAATAAAGGCAAATTGCCATTTAAGTCGTGGGCCAACACCGGAGCAAATAGAAGACAACAAACCCAAAGGACAGCGAGACAGAAACCAAGACAGCGGGCTGGGGGGAGAGTGAGGCGTGCGGCACGGAGGGCGTCACCTCACCTTTGGTGCTCTGCAGGTCTTGGTATTTTATCAGTCTTCCCTCCCCTCCTCCCCCTGCACGCTTCTCCCTCTCCCCTCCATCTGCTCCTCATCTGTTCCCAGTGTCTCTCACTCCCCCGTTTCATTGGTCCTCACTCGTCACTCGCCCCCAAGTGAGCTCAGCACACAACAAAACCTACCTTCAAACAGAGATACATCTCAGTGTATATATCATTAATAATTAGGTGAGTGCTGCATGCAGCGCTCACCTATTGTGCTTCATACGTTTTATTCTGTCTTTCTTTCTTTATTATTCTCTACAGACTTTGGGACCTATCTCCTTCCTCAATATTTCACCAAGAGACTCCATTCCAATTTGAAAATGTTCAGAATAGCTTGGAATCACACGTTTCTTTTCAGATTTTTTTAAATGTTTTATACTTTGTAAGATATTCTACTTTTAAAATACTATCTTTTTTTAACATGGGAGTCAATGGGAGGACAGTGGAGCCGTCCTGCCATTGACTCCCTGGCCAACTACTTCAATGTTTAAGACGTAACTAAATCAATTTTCAACCGTTTATCTTCGTTCAAACCATTTAACAAATCTACACACTTGTATCTTCAACAATATCTAAAGGGAATTTCGATATCATTTCAACTTTCTTCAGAATCACAGTTTTAGTTTCATACTGGCTTCGTTTTCAGCTATTTTCATTGAAGACGTCTGGCCATTCTGACGCTACTACTTCTTAAAAACGACATAACTCAATCATTTTCTCAACCATTTACCTTCGTTCAAACCATTTAACAAATCTACACACTTGTATCTTCAATCATATCTAAACGGAAAAAAATATATCATTTAAACTTTATTCAGAATCACAGTTTTAGTTTCATACCGGTGTGGGTGTCGGATTGACTCGGCTGCCAGATCGACTCAGGGTCCTAGATGCGCAATAATGACGCACTCCCTGTAAACGCTGTCTTTTAAATGCGCATGCGCGTTTCATTCATTCCCATGTTATTCCCAAGTATTAACGATCTCCTTTTGTTTTCTAATGTTCACAAATTATTGTTGCATATACTTGGGCAGTACCGCGGGAAGTAGGGGTGCTGGGGGTGCTGCAGCACCCCCTGTCTGAGGCCCTGTCTTATCACAGAAAATGATTATTTCTAAAAACTCCGGCCAAAGTGGAGATTTCTGAAAACGCCGGTTATGTGTTGTCGTGTCAACGGGGAGAAACGGGATTTTAGGTTCTGAAGAGTCACATTATGCACCAGGAAATGCTTAACGTCATGTGAGCGCCCGCTGTACCGTATTGGTCCGAATATAAACACAAACCCCATTGTAAGATGACCTATATTTGGAAAAAAGATTTGAAGACCAGATCTTGTTTTTATAAATAAATAAATTGTATTCATTGAAATAATATACGAAAATAAAAAGGCATAGAATAAAACACTGCATTGCCACTAAACAGTAGTGCAAATAGGCCGTACTGATGTGTACACCAAAGACTATTCCTGACACTCCTCTGCCCCGCTGTGTTCGCTCTGGCTGTGGTCGCTCCGCACTGTTTCGGCCCGTGGCAAAGCGAGTCATCGTCGCTGCTGTCCAAGGCATTTTGAGACGCAGCATTTATTTAATGCTCATATGATCTAGTGCTGAAAAAAAGTTATATGAAAAAGTGTGAGGGGAGCGGTGGTGCGCTAAACTTGTTCTGTGAGCAGCTGGATGTGAACCATGGTGTGAACACAACGATCGATTTTCGACTGTGCGCGCATGCACTGGTGTAATTGAGCTGCGCTGCTATATATCTTTTTTTATCAATGTAGCGAGTTGCGAGTCTAGTGCAGGCTGAGTTTTTTTTTCCAGAACCCCCTGCTGAGAATACGTTCCCGCGGCTATGTACTTGGGTTATATATAAAAGAAGAATCGGTTAACTCCATTCACTGAACGGGGCGATACACTTTATTTCCAGCGCTCCCAACACAGAGTCAAAACAGCGACCCACACGCAGACACTTCCGTTCTCCTCCTTCAGAATAAGAGTCCCTAACAGGAACTGGGTTACATATGCATTCATCAGTGCTTTTAGACCTGTTTCCAATGGCTTTGTTTGTGCGAAAGAACGGTCTGCGTTCAATGAGATCAAAACCAAAACGGATTGAGCCTTCTTTTTATGTCCATGATTGAGCCCCGTTTATAAACAACCCTTCCGGGTTTTCTCCGTTGGCTTGTGTCGATACGTCAAGTGTCGATACGTCATCTGTAAGCGCAGGACCCCGAGTCGATTTGGCAGCCGAGTAAATCCGGTACCCACACCGGCTTCGTTCTCATTTGGTCTCATTGATTTACGTTGACGCTGGAGGGTTATCACGTTCAGCTGTGTTGCCAGATCGGGCGGCTTTCCCCGCCAGATTGGGCTACTTTTGGATGTCATTCAGGCAGTGTTGCCAGATTGGGCGGTTCTTCCCCCACTCTATTGAGCTACTTTTAATCACCCACCGGCTCGCAATTCTCACACACACACACACACACACACACACACACACACACACACACACACACACACACACACACACACACACACACACACACACACACACACACACACACACACACACACACACACACACACTGCCGTTGAATACGAGAAGTGAACATCGCCACACACTTTGCGATTTGACCGTTTTGGGTACATCATCCGGGTCCTTTCAGTACTTATTTGCGCCCGATCTGAATCGGAACGCCCTACGTACTCAAACTTATGCTAGTAAGTACGGATAGTATGGATATTGGAACACGGCAGGCAATACATTTTACTTTTCAGATTCTTCAATTCAATTCATTTGACCTTTCTGCATTTTTAGCAATGCTTTGCGCTTTTCATTCAGCTGTCACTTTATTTGTTTCCAACCATTTGCATTCCATTTAGACTTTTGAACTTTTGTTCAAATCCCTTCACTTGATTTAAGCCATTTAACGTTTCTTTATGTCTTAATCTATGTGGCTTTATAAAAAAAAAAATCAACCTCACTTTGTACTGCAGCACTCACCGCATTTTCTGCAGGAAATGCATTTTCTGTTTATTAGATATAATCATTATTTCTAACATATATTATTAAATAATGATAGTATTTAATAGATATGGTATCAGGAACGTGGGTGTGAGGTTTAAACTTCACATGCCACCACGTTGAATAACAACCACACATACAAAGAGTCAAAGGTCATTTATTTAGGTTTATTTACATCCAGGGGAAAGGTCAGCTACCTCATCTAAAGCCCAATCCTTAATCAGTCCGAACCAATGGTTGTCTAGTGTGGAGACTGTGGGTGGGTGTGATGACATGGCAGTGTTGTGTTGGCACCGCACAGGGTGTTGGACCTTATATGTTAGTGCCAGGGGGCTGTGTTTACTACTCCAGTTACTCGCCAGTTGTTGTTTTTCCTCCATTGATAAAACTAAAATGCTCTATGGAACTGCAGCTCAGATTCGAAGACTTCTACAATCTAGCCAGCCTGCATTTCTCTCTCTCTTCCTCCGTCTCATTGCATCTTATCTTCATCTAACCTGAATCTTGTCGCATACTACGTACATCTTTAAGAACAGAGTACTACCGATGCCAAGTTACCTTGCTCACACAGGCAAGCACATCAGCTGTGTGTGTGTGTGTGTGTGTGTGTGTGTGTGTGTGTGTGTGTGTTTTAGCTTATGCGTGTGCCCGCGATGGTTTGTGTGCGTGTGCGTTCGGACCAGCTGCAGTCAGAGCTCAGGGACCCAGAACTTTTTGTCCGTCAGCAACATGTGGGAACAATTATTCACTGTCTCCCTCTCCCTCCCCCCCTCTCAGTCCCTCTCTCTCCTTCTCCTTTTTTTGCCTCGGTGCTCTGAGGGTGTGTAGTCAGAGAGACATGTGTTTGTGTTTTATGTCCTTTATTAGTAGGCGGAGCAGTTCTACATTTCACCACAAACAGTTTGCTGGTCTACCCAGTGAGAGACGTTTTTATCAGTTCACCGATCCACTGTGGAGGAGACACAGTGAGAGAGATACACATCAGGGTGTGTTGCCAAACGGTTGCCATGAACTTGAACCAATACCCGAACACCCTGTGTGAGTGCTCCGAAATGAGGCCCTCCCATTGGTCTGAATTATTCACACATCTAACAACGCTTTCCACTGGCCCTGTGTTTTTGCCTTGGAGCCAGTAGCTGGATCCAGCCTTTGTGATAGGTGGAGGGAGAATGGGTAACTAAGCAATACAGCAGAGGTGGGCGGGACTTCACATGATTGCTTGTGGATTTCATCACCCAGCGACAGTGCACACCACTTTCAAAGTGTGTGTGTGTGTGTGTGTGTGTGTGTGTGTGTGTGTGTGTGTGTGTGTGTGTGTGTGTGTGTGTGTGTGTGTGTGTGTGTGTGTGTGTGTGTGTGTGTGTGTGTGTGTGTGTGTGTGTGTGTGTATATATATATGACACAAACACTCACTCTGATGTATGCCAGCATACATCATGAGTATCCTGAAGCCTGGAGGCTGCAGCTTAGGTCAAGGGTCAAAGTGCTTAGAGTTTAAGGTTCTCTCACCTTATTGTTTTAGCTCCGCCTCTAATCCTGCCTTCTGCCTTCTGGTTGGGCCATTTCAGTGAACTGAGCCTCACACTCTAGCCGTCAGAGGTGTGACCGACACCCACTAATACTAAGGTGAGTATAGGTCAGCGTGTGGTTCGGCGTGTGTGCGTATGTGTGCATTTTTGCGTGTGCAGGCTCTTTTCGACCATACACACACAGCCTTTATCTCCCATTATGTAAACTAGCACCAATCTGAGTCAAATGTCAACAGTGAGACATGTTGGGGCAATCGTTCAGGTTGCATAACACTGTTTAGCCTTACAAAGCAATGCGTGGAATAATGCTTATCTGGCATCTGAGCAACCAAACAATAGCATGAGCTGGGCTTGACCTGGCGAAAGGCAGGCGTGCAGTGACCTCTCTGGACAGACAAAGGGCACCAGGGCAGGAAGAGAACAGACAGACGGCCCGACAAAGAAAAGATGGACAGACAGAAAGACAACGGGACGACAGGCTGACAGACAGGGACACAAAGGAAGAAAAGAAAACGAAAGAGCACTGTTGGGTCGCATGAAATAACAATCAACCAGAGCCAGAAATTAATGCAAAATAATTTGTTGCCATAACAACCAAGGTCACCAATGAATCCAGGAGTTGACGTTGTCCACACAAACAAAGTGTCAGAGGAAAGACGGAGCAAGAGGGACTGGACAGCAGCTGTCTAGGACATGCATGACGCTGCATATAAATAAACACACAGGTCTGCCTCTGCCAACATAGCGAACACAAACACACACACACACACACACACTTACACACACACACTTCCAGCCCAGTTCTGGAGAGCAGACAGAACATTCCATTCCGTTCAGAGAAACGTTCTCTTTCCGGCGTCTCGCTCTCCGCCTCCATCTGTGTGTTTAAGCCGTGTGTTTTGTGTGTGTGTGTGAGAGTTAGACTCTGAGATGCAACGTTTGGCATACTTTCCTCCCTTATTACATTTATGTTCTCTTTCTCCACGTTCCTTTCTTGTAGGCATTAGGAGCTTGATGAAGATAAAAAGGAAAATAAAACAGCGACACACACACACCATGTAACAGCTCACTAACATTTCCAAAATCCATTATTTCTGCCCTCTGATACAAATGGCAAACTGAGGGCACTTAAAGTAACTAATAAACTAAAAGTATTTTTCCATGAGAGACAATAGGTCCCTTATAAAAACTTTATCAGAGAGGGAGTCAAAGCGGTATACAGAGTCTCTCTCTCTCTCTCTCTCTCTCTCTCTCTCTCTCTCTCATTGTATAGGGGCCCATGCTCAGCGAGCCTCCTGTTTACTCCAGGCTTCTCCTCCAATAGCAGCGGGGCCTGGCCGGGGGAGTTGGCTGACCCATCCCACCCCGGCCAGCCAACCATGAAGCCAGGAATTCTTGGCGCGACAGGTTTGGTCACATTACCGTGGTGACGTGGTTCTTGGTCCATGCTGTTCACCTTGGTTTGGATGGCATGTGGCTAATAGAAGTCACACTCAGGCCTGTCACAATAACACCTCTTGATGGTTGATACGTCGCAGATATAGGGCGCAAATAAACAATAATATAAGAATAACAACTTGTGCTGTTATTCAAAGTTGTTAAGTGTTAACACTGACTGGTCTGTGTGTAAATCATGACCTGTGTTCTGTAGTAGATGGAGCATGATGAGGAGTCAGTCTGACTGACCAATGAAGTCTCCCCTTCCCTTCAACCCGCCTCCACGTCACAATCATGTCATCTAATTTTACTATTCGATTTATATCTGAATCCCTACATTCCTTCCAACAGCTCTAGTGTGCGTGCTGACGCAATGGCACGTATTGCTACACTTCATCAAGGCACGTTGAAGAACACTGCGTCCTAAAGCACAGACAGGTCGCCTGCCAAGCAAAGACACGCACAAAGGTCAGCCAACACCATTAGGGAGAGACACACACAAGGATTTTGGTGCAACTTGCTATGGTGTCTTCATCTACAAGTGGCTGTTCCAACTTCCTAGCGAGAACAGTGATCAAAACCATCGATCTGAGGTGTGTGTGTGTGTGTGTGTGTGTGTGTGTGTGTGTGTGTGTGTGTGTGTGTGTGTGTGTGTGTGTGTGTGTGTGTGTGTGTGTGTGTGTGTGTGTGTGTGTGTGTGTGGCCCAATATCCGACAACACTGCATATGACTCCATTTCTGTGCACATAACATTTTCTTTAATCCTGGATCCATGTGTGTGCATGTAGAACACACTTTTCTCTCTCACTATCTCGCACACACAAAATTGGGAACTGGATCAAATAGGTCTACATAAAGTTGATTTCATATGGCGATTCATTCAAAGTGAGTGAGTGAGTGAGTTTGAGAGAGATTGAGAGTGAGTATGATTATTCTCACACTCGGTTTCTCACTATTTACTGCAAATAAATCATGATTGATACAAGAAATTAACAATCAGACTACTGCGGATTACAGAGAAACTTGAATGACGGAATACGGCATGTGATCATTGATAGTGCTTCACGGAAGCGAGTGTTTATTCCCTAATCATGTATCGATCAGTGACTGATATATATATATATATATATATATATATATATATATATATATATATATATATATATATATATATATAGAAAGAATGGGTAACCTATCAAATGTGCTCTATCGTCAGCAATATATTGTAAGTCGCTTTGGATAAAAGCGTCTGCTTAACTCTCTGAATGTTAATGTAACTACTGAGCACCATAATAGAATAATAAAATAAGATGTAATATCTCTGACCACGAGACCGGCCGGACCCAAGGGTTCGGTCGGGTCGGAATGTCCCCTCCATTCCTCGGGCCTTGGCTGGCCCGGGCTGGGCCCGGCTCGGGTTTCGGCAGAGCTCTAGTGTGCATGTGTGCTTGTGTGTAAGAGAGGGAGCTAAAGAGCGAGGCAGAAAGGAAGAGACCCACATGGGATCATCTCCATGTCAAAACACCAGAGGGGCTGCGGACGACTACACTAGAACATATCTGTACTGGAACATTATGGATGGATCACTGTGACCACCGACAGGGTAGATCAGAGATCCTTTGCACTCATCGGACTAGTGGAAGGCAAGGCATGTTTGGGAGGAACGGAGAGGGAGAGAGGGAGAGGAAGGGCGCGGGACAGAGACAGAGAGAGAGAGAGACAGGAGAATAGAGACCACTGGTCTGCGAGGAAATGAGGAAAGAGGAAGAGAAGGCCCACAACCTGGTGATGTTGTGTGTGTCTGTGTGTGAACAGGGCACAAGGCAGGGGGCCGGGTGCACCTCCTCGCTCTGCACGCGGTCTGGGAGAGGGTTCGAAAAAGGATTATCTCTCTGACACACAGGCTTTCTGCAGTGGGCTGTTCCTCTACTGCTCTCTGTTTACTTCAGAGCACCACCGAGACACAGAGTCAAGGTGCTTCCCTTCAGTCAACAACAGCAACGTATGTGACTGTGCGTATCTGCGAGGCTCAACTGTGATCCATGTGATGTCAACATAGTAATCCGCCCATATAGAATATATGTATGGTGGATATGGGTCCTGCCCCTGGGTGACACCGCCTAGGTCAACCCCCATCCCGGTTGGGTCTGACGTACCTACTTTATTGAGCAGGGAGGTACCCTCCAATCAAGCAGGCGGAGGGCTAGAACATGATCTCAGCACAGCGGATCAATGCATCACACGGCGTCCTGCAAGGGCCCACCGATCCTGTTCAACCAGGGGGCTTTGAACCTGGGACACTCTGTGGAGGAGTGTGTGTGTCTGTGAGACTTATCCTGTGTGTGAGTGTGTGACTTGTGTGCGTGGATGTGTGTGTGACTTGTCGAGTGAGTGTGTGAGTGAGTCTTGTGTAAGTGTGTGTGTGACTTGTCGACTAAGTGGGTGAGTCTTGTGTAAGTGTGTGTGTGCAAGTGTGTACGTGTGTAAGTATGTGTATGTGTGTGTGTGTATTGTGATGGTTGTTGTATGGACTGAATGTGCTTACGAGCTTTGGATCAGAAAGCGAGATCCCTAACTCGACATCTGGGGGAGGCTACAGGGTCGAGGATCTCTGGCGTTCCTGAGGCTAAAAACAGATGTGTTGCACCATAGCTAGAGGGACGTGCTTCATATCCTCGTGGTGACAGCTTGGGAATCGCTGACGTGGGACTTGACACTTCAAAATCTGGAAGACTAAAGTGGGGATTTAGCCAAACTACACTGTCAGGTTCCCCTCTGTAACACACACACACACACACACACACACACACACACACACACACACACACACACACACACACACACACACACACACACACACACACACACACACACACACACACACACACACACACACCCCCCCCCCCCCCCCCCCCCCCCCCCCCCCCCCCCTTGGTAAACCTTATATTTCCGCATGACTTCCTGCAATGAAAGGAAGAGAGAGAAAGAGAGGCAGAGAAACAGAGAGAGAGAGACAGAGAAACACATAGAGAGACAGAGACAGAGCGAGAGAGACAGAGAAAGAGACAAAGACAAATACAGAGTGAGAGATGAAGACAAAAGGAGAGAGATACAGAGAGAGAGAGAGAGAGAAAGGGAACCCCTGAATTGACAAGACAACTTCTGTCTTTGTAATACAAGCGTGTGCCATTTCGAATTAAACAGCACGACCTCAGCCTCTAGCATGGCTTTGTTTTTCATTGTCCACGTGTGCATTGAGAGCTGAACACAGCCAGTGGGCAGATGAGCAATTGGAGTCCCTTTGGAAATGTGGGTTTGTGGAACAAGCCTGTGTTCTGTGACGATGTAACCCACATCAGCGTGAGATGTATGATTATGGCTGTTTGGGGTTTGCATGAGCGCATCCCTGCACTATGGCTGCCTTGTGGGCCAACTGCAAGTGACTCTGCGCAGATCGGGGCTCCACATGTGACACATACGCACACGTGGGCATGCGCGTGTGCATTCATTGCTTATGAAAGCTTGTTAGTGGGCGCGATTGTTGTTTGTGAAAGTGTGGTTGTGTGTGTGTGTTATAGAAAAGAAGGCGTACAATGAGCTGAAAAAGGGGTGAGAAAGAGACATGGGTTTATTTCTCACCAGCAACTTATTAGACACGCGCTTCACCCACATGCAAAACCAAACCACGGCAAAACTAACCCAGGCCTAAGCCACTTCCTTGTTTAGAGGAGTTTGATACTGTAGCCATGGCGAGGGAATTTCATTATGAAGGGGGGTGGGGGTCCGGCCACCGGGTATATCGTTACTCCATCCTGTATTTATTTTGGACCCATAGGGTGGTGGGTGTTCGTATACTTGCAGTTTGCATTGAGGGTGAGGTGGCGGCTAAGGGTGGGGGAGGGGGCCTCCAGGGCCCTGACTTCCCCCAGGACAGAGTGAAGTTCAGTGGGTTTAAGAGGGGCCCTCGTCTCCTTATGCCCGGCCCTCCCCATTGTCTCCGATCTCTCTCAGGCAGCGCTAGGCAACTTAGACACACACAGGTATGTAACCATGCATGGCGATAACCCCCAGCACACACACACACACACACACACACACACACACACACACACACACACACACACACACACACACACACACACACACACACACACACACACACACACACACACACACACACACACACACACACACACACACACACACACCTCGAGGCGTGTGGAATGTATTTTCACAACATTCACCTCCCCTCACAGGACTTGTTTCCCCACAGCTAGCACTTGGTATTTATATCATCACCAAGCCTCTATTAATAGACGTGGCAGCAGGAGGCGGGGCCAACGCCCCCTCTCCTCCTCCCTGCTGTGTCAGAGAGGTCCGTTCATCAGGGTGTTGCTCAGTGTGTGCGAGTTTGTTTATTTCCTGGATATGGTGGAATGAGTCTGACGGGCTGAGAGTGTGTATATGGTCCTCTGCGTGGACGACACTGGACGTGGACCACAGACACAAGAGGCATGATGAGCACGTGGGGGAAGGAGATACCCGGGTTTACCCGCTGCTAACCCAAGTGACGGGGAATCTGGAGGAGCCAACCAGCATCCAGCCTCACGCGACCTGCCCATGACCACGTCCGGGCACCGGGCTGCGTGCGTGCGTGCAACACAAGGACTGTATAGGTCCAGCAAACCATCATTTTCAGGCTTAACTGGGGTTTTCGGTGAGACAGACACAAGGACAGAGAGACACAGTGTGAAAGGAGAGAGAGTGAGTCTGAGAGACAGAGAGAGTGAGAGAGAGAGTGGGAGAGGGAGTGAGTGAAAGGGAGCACTGATTCTGTCCTGCTCTTTTGAATCCTACTGCTTTGAAAGAACCCCTCTTGTTAGCACCATCACCACGCGGCTCAACCAGCACCACCTCCATTCTCTCCCACCTACTTATCTTCTCCCCCTCTCTCATGCCTGTCTTCCCAGAATAGCACAACTTTGAGATTTGCATCAGGTTCCCAAATGATTGAGTGTGATGGACGCAGGCCTCTTATGCTGCAGCCTCTCATTTCTTGCACCCTGGCCATTAGTTAGATTTACTCTCTCTATCGCCCCCTCTCCGTTATATCTCCCTGAAAGGTCTTTTCTAAGTCAACCCTTCTCACAAAAACAGCTTGGTGGCACTAGCTGGCGGCTGGCCAGCATCTTTCTTCCCTTTCTGGCCGTCTCCCCCTCTCTTTGTGCAGAAGAATTCCCTCAATGTTCTTCTCCGTTTCGCCCTTCTCTAATTTCCACCCTCCCATCTTTCTTCCACTGTTTCCCTGATCCTTCCCGACACACTAAGTAGGAAAGCCATGGAAAGCCGTCGAGGTAAGATGAAGTGGAAGGCCCACTATGTCTTACCTCGATGGCTTTCTTAGACTAAAAACCCCCTCATTTGCAGATGGAAACTTTCCCCCTTCACAGACACATGCAGGTAGCAAAGGAGCCACAGGCACCGGTGCACCTGAAGAGGTGTATCTGCTGATCTTTCAGAGAGAGAGAGAGTGTGTGTGTGTGTGTGTGTGTGTGTGTGTGTGTGTGTGTGTGTGTGTGTGTGTGTGTGTGTGTGTGTGTGTGTGTGTGTGTGTGTGTGTGTGTGTGTGTGTGTGTGTGTGTGTGTGTGTGTGTGTGTGTGTGTGTGTGTGTGTGTGTGTGTGTTAGAGAGAGACAACGACAGAGAGAGATAGAGACACAGAGTGCTGACAGACCTCAGCAGCTGAAGGGGCTTCATTGTAAGTTAGTGAGCTCAGCGCGGCCGTTCCTTCACACATGACCAGAGGAATACAGCGCTTCAAGTCGCACGCATGCATGCACAGACACACACACACACACACACACACACCTGAAGTGTCACCTGACATACTGCTTTTTTGTGAATTTTGCCACCATTGGGTTAAGTACATGGGCTCTGACTGGCCACTTCCTCTGCGCTATACTTTCCCCTCCCTCTTCGCAAACAAGAGACAACTCCTGATTTATTTATTTTTGGTATTTTTAAAGATTATCTTGTTTTATCCAACGTGACCCAAAAGCACAAGGACTTTCGTCTGGTGGCCAAGAATGAGCAGACTTGGTGACTAGGATGGGCTAGATTCACCAACTCTGTCTGTTAATACATTTTCAAAACATAAAAAGGGCAGAGGTGGTAAAACGTGACACACACAAGAAACAACATTGAGAGGACTATTTGCTGCAGAGGGCTATTCATTTGTAGCACGTAGGCAGACATGGTTGGGGGGGGGGGGGGGGGGGGCACGCCGGTGGGGGGGGTGCTAGTTAAGTTAAAGCTGCTACTCTATTGTGCCTGCTTTTTACAGTCTGTTTGTAGTCTACTGTACCACTGTGTGTGTGTGTGTGTGTGTGTGTGTGTGTGCGTGTGCGTGCGCGCGCGTGCACCTCGGGGTTCAGCGTGTGCTGCAGTGATAGTAGGAGGATGGTTATTAAAGGGAGCTTGAATTATTCACTAATGTAAAGCAGAGTGTAGCATTTCTTAGCAGGCAACACACACGCACAAACACAGACGTGTCTAGAGACCGCTATTACGGAGAGCAGACTAAATACATTCAAATTCGTCCTAGGTCAGTACAATGGTGAAACGACGACAACAGGTGAAGACAAAGCACCTAGTTGCATTTTCCCAGGTTTCTCTCCAAGGCCTTAATCCCATCTCCAAACAGAGAGACAATGTACCGATAGCTCAACACAAACTGCTTTGTTTGCTAATTTTCTTGCAAGGAGCCGTGTATTTACCTAGCGCGCGTCTCTCTGACACACTAACACACTGTACTGTTGCACCGGCGAGTGCAACAGGGCACCCAGCGAGTGGAAGAATCCCTCTCCCCCACCTGCACCCCCTCTGCTCCTGCTCCTCTTCCTCCCTCACCCCCGTTTTACCCACCCTCCCCCCAGTACACCCACCCTCCCCCTTTCATCTCTTGCCTCCTCTCTCTTGGTTTTAGAAACTTGGAATTCTGCCAATTACCACAACAGCCTCAGTTCACAAACCAATGTGGTGTCGGAGGAGAGAGTGAGAGAGCGAGGGAGTGAGAAACATGGCTCACATCGCTACACATTGACCTACATACGCTCACACACAGCTGATTGAGTCCTACACTGAGGCCTCTGGCCAATCAGGGCTCGGAGGTGGAGTGCCAGTCAGCCAATGGGAGTGCCTGCTCTTCGAGGAGCGCTTGCGCTGTCTCCGTACAGTTTTCAGCGATTACAGACGGGCAGAAGAGCAAAGAGAGCAGGAAAGAGAGGGAAAGAAAAAGGTGAGAAAGAAACAGGGAGGAAGAGAACGGAAGAGAGAAGTAAATAAATGGAGGGTTATGGAGGAAGATAAACAGGAAACAGGGTAAAAGGAAGGCTCAGCTTACGAGAGTAAGAAAAGAATGAAAGCAAAATGCAACAGACATAAAAATAAACTTCCTATTGCTCTTGTGTGCTCGCTCTCTCTCCGTCTCTCAGTCTGTGTGTGTGTGTGTGTGTGTGTGTCTCTCTTTCTCCCCCCTCCCTCCCTCCCTCCCTCCCTCCCTCCCTCCACTCGCAGTGCAGACAGATGTGGGCTAATACAGGCTAATGCTAACGAGAGGATTAGTGTCCCGTATCAGTGGGTGCAGGGCCCACGTGGCCCGGGGTGGCCTCTTCAGTCCCTGGCTGTCTGTGTCCCTGCGGCTCCAAAATAGAGCACTAACACCACCGCATCCCCCAGGAGGGAGGGATATATAGAGAGATAGGGAGAGAGAGGTAGAGGTAGGGAGAGACTTTTAGAGAGAGAAAGAGAGAGAAAGCGGAAGGGACAGAGACAGGATAGGGAGGTAGATTGAAAGATGTGGCTTATTACTGCTATGCAATAGCCAATTGACTTCTTTCCATGTTTTCACTTTGACTGACAGAGTAATACGATAACAGACAGATAGGGATCATGAAATGAAAATGTATTGTATATGTGCACACACACACACACACACACACACACACACACACACACACACACACACACACACACACACACACACACACACACACACACACACACACACACACACACACACACACACACACACACGCGCACGCTTCCACCTCTGTTAAAAACCAACTTAAACCTGCCAACGGTCTCAACTGGTTCAATGGCCTGTGCAGCAGGAGAGAAAAAAGGGAAAGAAAAGAAGGTGTGGTCGGCTGGTTCTAGAACTGGTCCGAGGCCCTCTGGCGTATTTTAAGTCAAGCTATGCAAACACTTGGCTGAAAACGATACAGAGCAAACAAAAGTTGTGCACAAATATTACCAAATATTATCTCACTGTTCTATCTTTACACACATAAACCCACTGACACACTCTTTGCTGCCATTTTTCCTCTACCCAACGCAGAACGGGGCAACAGACAAGGGCTCTCAACATTAAAACCTCTAGCCTGTCTCAATCCTTTTCCATGAGGAAGGACAAGGCCTCATCATAGTCATTATCATCACCAACATCACCACCACAACACTGCCGCCTGCCAGCGTGACAAGAGCTCAGCAAGGCCAAGCAGAGGAACTAGTAGAGGGGCGGGGGGGAAGGAAGCAGACACACAAACCCATATTTTAGCAGGACAGGCCAATAAGGCTCCATAAGTGAGCCAAACCTTCTGGAAGTAATGGACCACTGGGTTGGTCGTCAGAGTGGGAAGAAAATATGGAAAAAGGAAGAAAGTTATGACAAACCCCATTCCATGTGCACGTCCACATAAACACAGTGTTCAAGAACACACACACACACACACACACACACACACACACACACACACACACACACACAGCCTTTTAACCGCGTGGTGGTGTCATCGCGAGGTAATCAACGGCACCTTCTCTCAGAATGCCGTGTTCTTCGTGCAACAGTCTGTCGCCCCCGCCCCTCCCCCGCAAACAACCCAACGTGGATGTCCAATCCAATCACATGACACGACACACTGAATAATGCACACGTTCAAAGTGCTCGTATGAAGATGGATTCCTGGCTGGTATTGAGCAGCGTCAGTGCAGAGCAGCACTTAGGCCGCCGGGCCCTCTGCCACAGGTCAGACGGGCCAGCGGTCAGGGAGGAGGGGGGGAGGGGGGGCGGGGTAAGCCGTCGAGGGCGGAGCTCCCACCGGCCTCCCGGGCTGTTTTGCATATCTCGACCAACAAGGGGTTTCACCAGAGTGAACAGCCCCCCGTCTACCTGAAACGGAAACCTAGGGGCCATCGCACAAACACTCAGGGAACCCAATCCCAGGAGGGGATCGAAGGGGTCAACAGAAAAGCGCTGTAGCTTTCAGTCAGCCCGTGGAGGGGCCCAGCTTGCCGGGAATGGTGGTTAGGTGGGGGAGGGGGCTCAGTGCCTGTACTGTGCTTCCCTCGCTCTAGTGAGACTGTGTGTGTGTGTGTGTGTGTGTGTGTGTGTGTGTGTGTGTGTGTGTGTGTGTGTGTGTGTGTGTGTGTGTGTGTGTGTGTGTGTGTGTGTGTGTGTGTGTGTGTGTGTGTGTGTGTGGAAGAAGAAAAGAGTGGGCCCCTTGCCTTCTCTCCCACACTCCCCTCCGCACTGAGACCTGGTGCCTCCAGAGAGGTGGGGGTGAATGTGTGTGGATTTAGAAGTGGAGGGAAAACGAAAGAAATGTACAACAACAGCTGAGGCAATGGCTTCGAGCCAGCCAGCCCCCTCTGCATATAGTGAGAACACACACACACACACACACACACACACACACACACACACACACACACACACACACACACACACACACACACACACACACACACACACACACACACACACACACACACACACACACACACACACACACAATGAGGGATGTAGACTCGTGTGCCATAAGCGGGACGTCCAGTACTCAGCACAATGTAGGAACAACACAGTCTCCATTGGGCCCCGCTGTATGTGTGATATAGGCCCCTTGCCATTGAGCCTTGCCTGAGGCCCCATTAGGTCGGACCCAGGTCTGGGGGTTGTAGGCCCCACTAGCACCATCACTCTCCCCAGCAGCATGCAGGTACATGATGCCTGACTGATGGGGCCCCCAGCTGGGAGGAAGAGGGTCATCATGGGAATGGTCTGCAGAGCTACAAGTAGACAGGAATTGCACATGTTTTTTAAGGAGTATTTGCGTGCATCTGATCTGCATACACTCGAAAATGGCAACTGTGATAGGCTGGAGGAGCGAGAGACCGACTCTCTGGGTAGAGGTGGAGCGCTGCCCAACGTGCCTTGGGGCTCTGGAGCGATTTCATGCCCTCATAAGCAACCCCCCCCCCCCCCCCTACACACACACACACACACACACACACACTAGGGATCTCTCTGTCCTGTTGGCCACTTGACATAAAAATCTGCCTGCCTCAGAGACAGAGACAGAGACAACAGTAGTAAGTGCAGCAGCAGTAAGTACACTGCATCCACCACAGCCACAGTCCTTTACTACACAAGTCATCCCTCCCCCTGGCCAATCCTCACGTGGGACCATCAGCATCATAGTGCTGGACCACCCTTCGTTTTACACCCACCATCTTACGTTCTACAATGTGCGCGTGTCCTGAGTTTCCCTGAAGCAGCTCGACACTAACAGATGAATACGCACGCACGCACGCACGCACACACACACACAGCATCCGATTTCACCCACTCCACAGTCTCAGAAGAACATTAACCTATGACCTGGGTTGGGAAATCCTCTCTCTCTCTCTCTCTCTCTAGGTTTAGTTAGGGGGAAGAGACATTTGCCAAACAATGCAGTTAGAAAAATTGAAATGCCATGCATAGATGTCGTCTGCTTGCCGTGTGTCTCTGCCGTGTGGCCCGCTAGCATGCCATCGGTCTGGGAGATGTCTGCCGAGGTCATTTGAGAAGGGTAGAAGCTGACCCCGAGTCAGTAGGCCATGCTACTTATAAACAGCCGACTCGTCTACAGACCTCCAGTCGGAAGAGCCTCTCTCCCCCTTTTCTAGTTTTCCCATGACGGCAGAGGAAAATAAAGCAACAGAAAAGCGGAAGTGGGCCCAGTTGTAGAGAACATCAGTGTGAATTCAACCCCAGCAGCCTGTAGCACCCAGAGGAGGCACCAGACCTGCTTTAGTGGGGCAAAGGTGAACATGTAAGCTAGGCTTTTTTTCTTCTCCCCAATGTGTTCCCAAGGACCAAGCCCAGCACATGCACGCCACAACACCCATAGCTGCCACACATTGAAAACATGTATGTGAAACACACGGTGTGTTAGACACATGTGAAACACCGCAGGATATAGCGGTGCTTCTCTTATACAGTGTCCTGGAAACCCTTCAGGACTTCATATGTGCACACCCACAAAGAAACACACCCACTCTGGTGGAACTGCAGCTGGGGCTGCTGCCTTTCAGTGGCAGTGTTCAGCGGCTAGCACAGGCCAAACAATGGATCGCTTCATTCTGCGAGGTACAGCCCAGTCACTCACACTCACACACACACACACACACACACACACACACACACACACACACACACACACACACACACACACACACACACACACACACACACACACACACACACCTTTTAGACTTACCGTCAAACGTGTACAGGACAGTGCACTGGCCAATGGGAGTCTCCACATCATCAAACTCATCAAACTCATACTCGTTCTCTCTCTCGAGACTCGATAAAGTGGGATGAGACTACGAGCTAAGCTGTGTGGTGGACATTGGGGAGACAAAAACTATGGACACAGCATTATTTCCCAGCTGTCTTTTTGACATGCACACACACATTTCAGAGTGAAAGGCTGTAAACTGCATTTTTTTAAGTTTGAGAGGGAAGGGGTGGGCGGGCTGGAGCCTGGGTTCCAAGGGGCACCATGGAAACGATATCAACAAGGCAAGGGAAAAAAAAAAGATGGACCCACTGTTCTAGACAGAGGATCTGAAACATTACAGCTCCGCCTGGGTCCGCCTGGGTTTCCTCAAGTGTGTTGGAATTCTAGACCGCGATCCTCAGCCTCAGAGGACGTGAGCACACGCAGCGGTGTGTAAGCAAAGAATCACTGGTGGAGAGGTTAGTCGAAGGCCGCTATTGGAGGAAACCACCCAGCCCGGCAGCTCGTATGCACTAACTTGTGTCGGACAAAACAAAGACAGAGCTTGGGGAGCTGCTTGAGACTGGTTTGGAACAACAGTCGTGGCTGATTTACATCTCGACAATGTCGAGATGTAAATCAGCGGACAAGCCAGACAATTCACAAGTTGGACTAGTTTTCGTCTCCAACAGAAAGCATCAAGCCTTTCTAAGCCTGTGGCCACTCAAACACTCCACCATCAGTACTGCACAATCACACATTTATACACCCACGGCAGGATCCACCATGCCAGGGTATAGCCATGTAGTCAGGGGCGCACACACACACACACACACACACACACACACACACACACACACACACACACACACACACACACACACACACACACACACACACACACACACACACACACACACACACACACACACACACACGTCATTTCTCAAGTATGACCTTGTCACCTTCCCCCCCACTCCCTCCCTCCCTCCGGTCTTACACAGAAAGCTTTATTATAGTCAATTCAATGTTAATCAGCAACGGTAGCGCAGGAGGGGGGGGGGGGGGGGGGGGCTTTACGTGGGTGGGGTGGCGGGCGGGCTGGCGGTATGATTTTGAGACGCGCTCAGAAGCAAAACATATTACAGTTTAAAAACTGCTGAAACTGGAGGAGAGAAGCCGGAAAGAGTTAAAGGCTGAAGGAAACCAAGAGAGAGCCTAAAGGGAAGTAGGGAAGGTGGCTCGGAGCAGACGACAGCAGGCTGTGCGTGAGAGTGCGGGGTATGGGGGCATATAGATTACACTGAAGGAGGAATGGGGGAGGGAAGAGGTGAGGGGCCCACTTCAGCAATGTGGCTTATCAGAGCTGAGTAAAGAGGCCAATCACTATGACTGTACAGTAGGGCTGGGGGTAAACGATTATTTATTAAACGATTAATCTGGCGATTATTTCATCGATTAGTTGACTAATCTAATGACTAATTGGATGGTTATCTATTTCTGTTGCTCGATTAATAAAAACCATAATGTATCTCAAATAAATACCAAAAAAATTCTTAATAATATACTTTATTTAACAACAGTTTTGCACAGCAAAAAACCTTCTGCTTTACACAAAATAAAATAAATAAAATAGTTTCACTGTTATACAAAATGAAAGGCCGGCCGTGCTCAAATCTGCCAGTGTGAGTGTGGCCAGTCTGGCCAGGGCCGTGTTCCAATACCCGTACTTCCATGAGTATACTTAAAGGAAGTACACTATGTGCACTATCCGTACTCACTTGAGTACGCTAATTTTTTAGATGCGAGTGCTGTTCCAAATCGAGTACTCTGTGGTGCACTTACCGGAAATGACGATCACGACTGCCGCCGTGGCTCCTCCCCCGCAATAAACATCTCGCTTTGAACGGTGAACTCTTTACGCCTAGCAGCTATAAAAAGCTATAAAAACTACAAAATGACTATTAATGCAGGCTATGTGGAAAATGCGCCGACTTTGGCTCAGCCTGGCTCCGCCTCTTCCGCTACGTAGCTAAGATGGCTGCCGTTGAGTACGGGGAGTGTCCTTCGATCCACACTTCACGATTAGCCCGTTTTGAGTACGGCATCCGGGTCCTTGAAGTATACTTCTTTTCGCCGGATCTGAATTGGAACGTACTGTGTACTCAAATTTTGGCTAGTAAGTGCGGACAGTACGGGTATTGGAACACGGCACAGGCCAGGCCAATTTGGCCACTTGGGAGAGGTGTGCTGCTACGGTACGGGCCGCTACGGTACAGATGCTAATGAGCCGACACGCACAGTCGCACACACGCACGGCTACGCAACCTGAGCTGGATGACTTATAGTCCATGCAACGACCACGGACATAATAAAAGGCGACGAGCCTTCTTTCCCATTAAACGGTAAACATGTATCCAAATAAGCAACAGACTCAGCAAAGTGCGAACTGTGTTCTCTGTGTTGTTGTCCATTGTCCACGAAAATCGTCGACGGAGAAATTTGACGTCGACGTCAAATTTCGCCGCGTCGCTACAGCTCTACTGTACAGAATGGCCTTCTTTGGCCGCGTTATTTTTATGTCAAGTAGTCAACCGGATAGAGTGATCCCTAGTGTGTGTGTGTGTGTGTGTGTGTGTGTGTGTGTGTGTGTGTGTGTGTGTGTGTGTGTGTGTGTGTGTGTGTGTGTGTGTGTGTGTGTGTGTGTGTGTGTGCATAAGCTACTCTGCTGGTGACCTTTTAAGGTCACATCTATTAACGACCCCTCCTCCAGAATTACAGTAATATATCGTAAATTGAATTTTGGGTTATTTTGCCACAATGAATGCATTGTAATTAGGAATGACTGAGAATGTACTGATACGCTTCTCAGTATCTGGCCAGTGTCAATGGATAGAGAGGACTGGTAAAAGAGAGCAATGTTATGGCGACATGGCGCACATGGGGCCCTCTCTGGCCCCGTGGGTCTGCAGCACGTAGGCCCCACCCGAGAGGCAGACATGGGAGTGAGCTTGGTGGGATGCTATCTCAAACCAGGCGCGTGCAGATAGCCCAAAGAGGAACTTTCTGTTTTGCTTACAGTGCATTTCTCTCTCTCCCTCACAAGACCGCTCAATGTGTGTTGCTGCAAGAGCTCGAGCAAACACAGCACGTGCTGCTGCCAGCATCATGTGTTTCTCCCCTCCTGAAATACACTGGGATTCACACAGAAGAACCTATCCACCCAATCAGAAGTGTGTGTGTGTGTGTGTGTGTGTGTGTGTGTGTGTGTGTGTGTGTGTGTGTGTGTGTGTGTGTGTGTGTGTGTGTGTGTGTGTGTGTGTGTGTGTGTGTGTACCAGTGAGTACATAGGGCTTTGAAGACAACTAACAAATGGGGAGACCACACGAATAGGAGCCCAGATTTATCGTCCTTCATTAAGAGCTCCGGACACTCTCCAAGATTTGTGGCTGAGAGGAGCAGAGGCTGCAGCAGAGGAGCGGGCTGTTTTCACTCATCAAAATGGTTTACTACCAGACAGATAAGGGGGTCGGGCCATGAGAAGAGGGTGGGATGTGGGATGTGTGTCTGTGATAGAGAGAGAGAGTGAGAACGAGAGAGAGAGAGAGAGAGAGAAAAAGAACGAGCGAAAGAGTGAGAACGAGAGAGAACGAGAACGAGAGAGAGACTGACTTATAAAACAAGAAGGGAGGGAGCTTGGCCAAGGACCACCACTTAAAAAATTAATACAGTGATCTGAATTAATCCAAAATGCATTGAATAATTGAGAAGTGGCTTTGAGGGGAAGCAGATGACACAGAAATGGTCGGGTGGATAGTTACATGAGCGGGAGAGGGAGAGAGAGACCAGACAGACAGACAGACAGAAAAATCACATTTCCTCTTTTCTCTCTCAACCCTCTCGCATCAGTCAGTTCAAAGAGGGAGAGAAGCTTTAAATGATAATAAGACACCTAACATATGGAATAATAACCAGTCTCGCTACCCCCCCAACACAATTTGAGTCAGATGATATGAAACCGCTTTGTAAAGAATGGTTCCCCTTCGATGAGCGGAGGACATTGCGTGTCTTGAGGCGGTCCCACAACCGGACCAGCGACGGGCCCCGGCCCCGGCCCCTCTCCCCAGCTCAGAAGGCCCGAGAACCGTAGCGCTGGTGGCCTGCTGGTGAGCAGCCTCCACAGTGACACTGTTCAGCGTTACAGGTTGAGGCCATCAAGTTCCCATGACCCCCCCCCCCCCCCACCCCCGCGCCCTGCATCCCCTGATCCATGCCAAGGGGCGGCTGTAATACACATTTCATTTTAATACCCCCCCCTCCCTCCCACTCCCCCTACCATTGCCTTTTCCCTCTCAATTGTCAACAATCTGCCTTGCACCATACCAAGTCCTTGCCTAAGACCACCGTTACAACACGGCCTGGAGGGGACCACTGACCAGAGCACCCCCACCCCCCAAAAACACACTCCTCAGGAGGGAGCGAGGAGGGGGAAAGAGAAACCAATCAAAGCCCTAATGGTTTATTTCTGTTGCAGCGTTGCTCATTTCCTTTGGTTGGCCCCTCCTCCACTCTCTGCCCCACATACACCATCCCTGCTCTGCAGTATCAACACAGAGGGTCTTCTGCGGCCATTAGTATGATAATCAGCATGGAGTGACCGAGAGCTCCTCTCCAACATCCCCCCACCCCCCCCCCCCCCCGCCACTCAGCCAGTGGGGGGAGTGGGCGCATTTGCGTGCGTGTGCGTGTAATGTGTATTTGGTGTGCGCTTTCGGTATGTGTGTGTGTGTGTGTGTGTCCATGAGCGTGTGCGGTTCAGTTCCTTCAGGAAGACAAACCTCTCTCTGCACTAGTTTACAGTTACAGACAGCTCACTTTTTGTTTGGCCTGTAGTCCCCCTCATGCGGAGGACAATGGGTCTGGATCAAATGGGGCGGGGCCTGAGCCTGGCCAGCCAACAGAGGGCTCAGCGTGGGCTGATAACCGCCAGAAAGGCGGGAAGAATGAATGGTGTGAAACGTGTAGCACCTTCGCAAACATGAGCAGGCAGCTGTTCTGGGTGAGTCCCGACATGTCCGTCTCACAGAGAAACGTTTAGCGGTGGCGTATATACAGCGTATGCAGAGTGTCCGGTGTATGTGTACTCGAGCTGAACACATGCATATGTGTGCATTGAGTGTGAGTGTGTGTGCTGGTTCAAGCTGAAACATGCATATGTGTGTGTTGCGCGTGTTTTATATTGAGCGCCTACGTGACACAACCAGGTCGGGCCTGTGACTGGCAGCTGCCCCGCAATAGGAAAAACCTGTTAGGGCAGGATTAGGTAACACTAGAGCACAAAGTTCAGCCAAGAGAACACACACACACACACACACACACAGGGTTAAAGGCATGTAGTCAGGTGTCTATTTTGAGCCCTGGCCTTGGCCTGTCACTACCGTGCATACTGCTGCTGCTGAGTTCTAGTGAGATAGTAGTCATCCCAGAACAACGATCCCTCCGGAACATGAGGGGAGGAGCCCAGTTACCGGCTTCATGATGGGGATACCAGAATGGGCGGGCCCACGGCTCCACTCCCAGACCAGTAGCAGGGCGCACACGTGGCTCGGGAGCCCGGGAGCGGGACCCGGGAGCAGCATGCGAGGCCTGGGACCAGGAGTCAGGAGCATGCGGGGCGCGGGAGCCGGGAGCACCCGGGGCCTGGGAGCAGCCGGGAGCGCGCGGGCCGCCCCACTCCATGTTTTGATTCATTTCAGGTTTTCCCTTCAATTCAGAATATCAGTTTCAAACAGGGTGTACTCCCCTGCTGGAGAGCAGGGGAACAGCAGCCGGTCGCCCGGCACGGTGGTCTGTGTTAGGGTACTGGTGTTGGTCTGTGTTAGGGTACTGGTGTTCATTAAACTGCTTGTATTGCAGACAGTAATAGTGTATCATAAAAAAAGCTGTCGCGTGCATTCATGTACATGAGACCAAACAAGATTATGCTATCTTCTTTTCTCCCGCCCAAATGTGTGCTGCTAATGATCAACAAAACCTGAGATAAGGGCCAGCTGCCCAAAGCCCTTCCCTGGGTCCTGCCCTCCCTTCATTGCATACATTTTCTTCAGATCCTCCATGAGCTCCTCCCCCCCCGCCCAGGCCTGGGCCCTCCTCTGGATAGTAACCCTACACAGGCCCCCGCCTGGCCCCCAGTCCCAGCATTCTAGGGTCAGCAGCCCAGCACGGCGGCCACAATGAACCTGGCCTTGACTGAGTGTGCCCCAAACATCATCACCCCCTCACTTCCCCTTCTCATTTGTGAAGACCTTGGATTAGTAAGCGATTTTACGGAGAGCCCCTCATTTGAGATCTCAGAGCTGTTCTCTGTGCTATGTGAGCATACCCCTCCTCCTCCTCCTCATCCCCTATACTTCTCTCTCTCTCTCCCTCCCACCCCCCCCCCACCATGAAGCCACGTCCTTTGAGGGAAGTCTTGCCCCCACCATAACGACAGCCCATGTGACCCCATGGCATGTCCGCTAGTTGCAATTGTCCACAAGGAAGAACAACCAACCCCCTTGGCTGCTGCCTAGACCTGGCCCTGAACACTGGCATGGATGAAATCCAGGTTTTAGGTAATAACAAACATGGGGGAATGTGTGTGTGTAATGGGGGGGGGTTAAGGTACAACATAGTGACAGTGACTGAAGATACATACACATTGCAGACGCATTGGCGATTAATTACCGCGACGTGCCGGCCTAGGCCTTTGTTTTCATTCAGCCCTAGTCCAATGAGATATTTTAACATATTTTGCATGCTTCTTCGTTCTATGTAATTGTATTATGGTTTGGGCTTCCCTGAAAGGTAACGTCATGCAGTAGGCCTTAATAGGCTATATTCTGTTTCGAGACAAACTGCTTGACAATTTCCATATTATAAATTATAGACATGTGGAGAGAGAGCCCAGAAGATAAATTGTAAATAATTGCGCTCCACTAATTGGCTCGGAGGCTGTCGCGCTGCAAGTCTTGATTTATGAGGCACGTACATGTGCGATGGAGCGAATGCAAGCCACATGTGTTTTGTTTTTGTTTTGATCGGAAGTAGGGGGGAGGAGGGGAGGCGGAGTGTGGATGGGGAGCGGAGGGCGCACGCTTACCTTCCATCCTGCAGAGCTGTTGCTGTCGCCTTTGTCTTTGAAGTAGGGCACACACCTCACCATCCAGTCGTAAATCTGCGACAACGTCAGCCTCTTGTCCGGCGTGCTCTCGATGGCCTTGGTGATCAGGTCGGCGTAGGAGAGGTTTCCCCACGCGTTTCGCCGTGACGACGACTTCCTCGGGGTCTGCTGCGCGCCGAGGCCGTCAGCGGCCGGAGCGCCTGACGTGGCCGACAGCGAGTCGGAGGAGAGCGGGGATCCTCCGCTCTCCTGGCCGAGGGAAGAGAGCAGCCCGTCGGCCACGGGGCTGCTGCTGCTATGGTCCTCCGCGGCCCCGTTCGAGCCGTGGATGTCGATAGCGGCCGTGGTGGTATGGTCCTCTTCGTCATCCTCTTCCTCGGGTATGATATCTGTGTCATTACTCTCCGGTTTCGCGGCGTTTGACTCTGGACGGGGCAGCGGCCAGGTGCACGACCGTGGCCGCTTTTGTGGCTCAAAGTCAGGGTCAATTGCCACGTCCGAGTCGCTGAGAAGGTCGAGATCCGAAACCTCCGCCATCTCGGCCAGCGGAAGAAAAAAACCACGTATCCCCGATCGCAGTAGATGAACTTTAGTTTGGGAAAGACGAAGTGCTGTCAAAGTCGCATTCCATGAATGCGCGTGCCCGTTCTTTGTTGCTATTGAAGCCTCCAGGAGGCTCGTGACAGTTTCTTTAACCCTGAGGAGGACACACAACCAGCAACACTAAGACAACACACAAACAGCAACACTAACACATAAGCTTACAATTACAGATCACACATCAGGTTCAATCCAAACCCCTTTAGCCATGTTTATGTCTAAAATGGAGGTTAGGCTTATATATTCAAACGGCAGGCTAAGGCTACAACTATTAACAAAATAAATACAAAACAAACAACCCCCTCCTGTCTAATGTAACACATTATGCAGTCCAATCGTCTATAACAATGCGTTGAACCCCCCCCCCCCCCCCCCAAAAAAAAGGTAACCACACAGTGTAGCCTACTACAAGGTAACCAAACGGTGCACTACACCCACTCGATATCAAGGGTCACGGAGAAGGGGCTCAGCCGTCATCACAGTCTGTGGGGAAACCCTGCAGCCGTCGTCCAGCAGCCACTTGGTCCTGAACCGCGACTAAAACCAAAGACCAGATCCCGTACAGGCGACATTCACACTCCCGCACTTCCAGTGGACATCTTTTCGACTTACACTCTTTGACTTCACTAACAAAACTACAAAAGGGGACAATTCAAGCTAATGAGGACAACTATCACTGTAGATATGGAATAAGAACGCCACCTCGATCTGGGTTACTGTACCTCGCTTGCTCTGCTTCTCTCAATGCTGCACACACAGATACACTCGCGCGCACACACATACCAAACACGAGTCGGTGAGAGCCAGCCCCCTGGAGCCCGTAGAGGATCGCCTTTTAAAGAGACACGCTCCAGGAGAGGGGAGAAGGCAGCATGCCGAGACTAGCCACTGTATGGACCGGGGACGGGGCACGTCCGGACATGTTCACACTCAAAATCCTGTACTGATAGTGAAAAAAGCCCTATTAAATAATTTATAAAAATGTATTTATCAATAATATAGCCTATAAACTCGATTTCTCTTTACCAAATAACTTCGGTAGCCTATTTGACATTTATTAACATGTGTTCTTATTGGATGACACGTGTTGACTTATTTATGACCAGATATAAACTATTATTATGGTGATCCATAGTTCAAAATTAGCATAGACATGTAGTCGACCTCTTTTGCTATGCGGACCCATAATAAAATTAGCATTTAAAGCCCACCGGTTTAAGAAGGATTTTAATGGTTTAGTTTAGTGTATTTTGATATTGACGCAGACCCTCCGCCTGTTGCCCCGGTGTGGAACTGCGTACGGCGCCTTTAACCGTTGAGGGAGCGACTGTCAATCACGGCTGTCAGGGCACACGTGACACGCCCCCTTTTGAAACCAGTTCCAACTCATCGAAGATGACGTCAACCCATTTATTAGCCAAAGATTAAGGCAAGAAGAAATCCTATACCTTTCTCCCTGCTGTAAGTGGTGCTGCTCTGCAAAGCCCTTCCCCCAACCCCTCCCTCTCCTCTCTTCATCACAACAGGCTCGTATTCTGCAGGTTCTCTTTGTGCAGGAATGCCATTCGGCTCGCCTGTGTGCAATGATCAGTCAATGAGTCGGAGCTCAACGTAAACATAACACATTTAATCTGATGATCATACCTGAACAAACACAGTTCTGTTTAACATTCTTAGACAGGTATAGGCTACACCCTATGTTATACTCAGTCAGTGTCTTCACACAATGGTTGTCAGGGTTAAATATTAAACAACAAAAAATATGTAGTATAGGACCTACACAAGTGGAAAGAATGATATCCAAATGATAAATCATAGCACTTCTGGAGGTTGGTTGGCACACGCACACACACACAGACCCACGTGTGCACACACACGCACACACAAACTGACTCTTTCTTTGTTCCCTGCGCACCAAAGAGAATACCTGATGCAGCAGTTTAGCACCTGCAGAGAGCCATATTAACTGTTCACTGGGTGCATGCCGGCGGGAGTGTGTGTGTGTGTGTTGAAGCTAATTTTTATATTTCAAAGGTTGTCTTTATTGTGAAATCCTACAGCACCTCACATATGGCTGTGGAGATGCTTCACACACACACACACACACACACACACACACACACACACACACACACACACACACACACACACACACACACACACACACACACACACACACACACACACACACACACACACACACACCAATGTAGGCCATACCCTTGAATTGTGTGAATACCAACTGTAGTGCTTATGTCCCTATGTCTTCTTTGGTAGCATTCTCATTTCTCATATCGGAGTTCACTTCAAAACACAATGAACCTTCTACAATAAATTGTAGAGCACAGAGAATTGTACACTTGGCTCTCTTCTTCTTCTTCCTTGCTGTCCCCTCTGAGGCTGTCAGCCGCAGCTGGGGAGAATGAAGGAATAACTGCTTTGGGACCGGCCAGGGAACCCACAACAGCAGCCAACTACACACTCACCTATGTTACCAAACTGCACTGACGTGGTCTGCTGGAAGGGTCCTTTTGGTTGTGTGTGTGTGTGTGTGTGTGCTATACAAACAGATTTTATAACAGAAAGTTATAGTGTAAAACAAAGCATAAAAGGAATGGAGCGAGCTGACCCAAAAATACATATACATCCATAGAGCTAGCGGAGGGAGGGGGAGGGAGGGAGGCTTCGCTGTTTGTGTTGTGGTGTTTTCCTTATTTTTATGTTTTCTCCGTCCAAGCAGCATAATGCTCTGATTGGATTACTCCCCCCCCCCCCAACACCCTTTGAGTAGACAGGAGAGGGAGGGGGGGGGGGTGCTGAACAAGCTAAACTCCAAGCTAAACTCTGAGCGATACTCCAAGCTAACCTCCAATCTAAACCAACTAGCACACACTCAGGCATTGGCCTCTGGGCAATCAACCATCCTCAGAACGTATCGGTGATGAAGCATTATTTCTCAGCATTGCTACTGGACTTTGCCATTATATTACAACTCAGATTTATGTCATGGATTGAATTTTAACCGTTAAGCATTTGAGAGGCAAACATGGTCAATGCATGCCTCTGTAGAATGCAAGGACATGTTTATACTGACACCAAACAGAAAACATTAATAATAATCCAGGAAACCTTGAACAGTGACATGGGCAGACCTGGATCGGATAGAGTGGAGGTTAAGGTTCTGAATAATAAAGACTGGCTGGACTGGGCAGGGCCAGTACAGGAAGCACAGGCTGAATGGTGCAGAGGGATGACCTCATGCATCCCACCATGCAACAAGCTGTTACACAATCGACACAATCATTACCTCTGCTGCCATCTATTGACATATGAGCTATACTGCCGTAACCAACGCATGAACGCACGTTTTCATTGCGCTAAGGTCATTGGAAATGAAAAGAAGTCATCGTAATTTTGAAAACGATGTCTTGTTTCTCATCAAAAGTAATAATAAATATAACCGCAAGCGGTGATTAACGGGGTCCAAGCAAAATTAAAAGTCAAGAACACACTAATGGAAGATATATAAATATAACATATAATTGTCCTATTTAAGGAAAGATGTTCCACTTATAAACCTGAACTGCAGCCTCATTCACATGGTCAAAATGTCTATTGATAAGCACACAATATCCAGAAAACTCCATGCACACATTTCTCAAGTGAATGAAGGGCTTTCTTCAAAGCATATACCTGAAAAATCTTCTGGGGAAATTAAACATTTGTAGTCAAGAATACTAGTTAATTATGAAGGAAAAATGGTTAACGAAGAAGTTCCCCTTAATGCCATACTGTGTCTTGGCAGTCCGATTCTTGGAACCTAATGAGCCGGAATGTTGATTGCCTGATGAATTTCAAGTGCTGTTCAATGTGTGTTTCTTAAATGAGTGGCAATGACAGAATGTCATGTTCAGCTTGTTCATAATGCTCTAATCAGGATTCGAACTCTCAATCTTCATCTTGAACTGGGCTTCAGAATGAAACCCAATAAACTGCCAATGTGTGTAGGGACCGGGAGGGTAAATTGGGTTGCTAGCTCAAGCAACCTAATCGCAAACCTAATTTAGGCTATTTTTTTTCTTTTTAGCCTGATGCTGATGCTGTTGCGGCTCTCAGCTGTGCCAGAGCGTTCACAGTTGCTAGGTAAACCACCTGACCCTCGCCGCCCAGTGCACCAGTGTGAACTGCCCAGTTTTAGAACGTCGCAGCCAGTCTCGTCGCAAGGAGTTGCGAGGCGAATCTTTGGTCTGAACTGGGCTTAGGCTTTCTTAAAATAGTACAGATCTTTTTCACTGTTAATGGTATCCACCTAATGATAGCCGTATGGTAGTTATACAATAACAAAATGTTCAGGCAAAATGGGTTGAGACTGTGGACGTTTGGCTTTTCTATGAAATTGTGGGAAAAGTAAAAAAAATTAGAGCAGGAAACAAGGGTGAAAAAGATGCATCTGATTATAGAGATTAATATGATGAAAGAATTTTGAGTCCAGGTTAATCTAGTAAGGAGAAATAAGGCTAGTTCCTAAAAAAAATTAAATAGCGCCACCTTTGGGTGCAGTACCACAATTTGGGTTTGTGGGTAGTGGGGGGTATTGGTATCCACTAATAATAGTCCTATGTTTTTTTTTACACAATAACAAAATGGTCATAGATAGAAAAATGGGCTAACTGCTCCAACTTTATTGGCCAATATTTCTCAAATGGAACTAAATAAAACAAATTCTGTTTGATGATTTCTGTGAGGCTCGGACTAAAGATTTTATGTGGCGATTTTGGTAAAATTTTGATTATTTTTGTAGCCTGTGAATCTTTTTTATCATGTTTGGCTTTAATATGAAATTGTGGGAACAGTTTACATTTAGGGTTCTATAGATGCATCTGATTCTAGAGATTAATATTCTGAAATAATTTTGAGTCCAGGTCAATCTGGTGAGCCTAATTAATGTTTCTTTCACAATAGCGCCACCTTTGGGTGCACACTACAAATTTGAAAATTTCTAGTTTTCGATTTACGGTGGGCTGCAGTATGACTTTTTTGCAGAATTTGAGGGGGGGAAAAAACCTTGTAGAAACAATAGGGGACTGCTCGGACCCCTAATAATGGGACATGGTGAACTATGGATAATCCACACAGTATAACATTTGATATTTTTGTATAATTGTATAGAAAATTAGCGGTTTTTAGATTTATTTTCTCAGTCAACACTAGTTAGTTTATTTGCAAGCATTTTATTAATTGATCAATAATACACGTTACACAAAATAAAAACAGGTTAGGATTTAGGTGTAACGTGGTCAGTCGTTTTTCTCTTTTCCCCCTTTCACCAACAGAGGGCAGTATTCCTCTACTCTCAAAGACCAATGAAGTCATAGACGGTCTCTCCTTGAATTAAGCACCGGTTTGCCTCATGGGTAACAGATGCTTCCATACACTAGAGGCCCTCTGATCAGCAACAATCCACAGATCAACTTAAGACACATTGAGGTAGTTAGGAAAGTGTCCATAGGTTTCGCAGAATATAGTCAAGCCCAAGGAACAAATGGTACCAAGACATTATAAGTAGTATTCGGTGCCTATAAAACATTAATATTGTTGCTATATGTATTATTTCTTCTTTATATTAAGTTCGGCCCTTCAAGTGCCCGACTCTTTGATAACTTTGAAATAAAGACAAAATAATGGTTTGGTTCAGTGTCCTCAGCGATAAGCAGGGTATCGGGAGGGACTCCCTGTTTTCTTTTGGTGTTTAGTTTGATTCCTTAGTGCGGTCGCCCTGCTTCCAGTATGCGTCTGTCTGCATCTCCAACAGTCTTGAGACTGTACGCTTGAAGGCAAAGATTTCCTCTTCTGCTGTGAAGAGAGACAGTTGCTCGGCTGCCACCTAGAGGGGACAACACACACACACACACACACACACACACACACACACACACACACACACACACACACACACACACACACACACACACACACACACACACACACACACACACACACCAGGGTCAAAGGTCAACCCATTCAAACTTTCTCTAATGACTTTTAACAACACCAATATTCCTAAATAAGCAAAGGGGGGGGGGCAAAAGGGAGAAGTTGTTTTGGACATGTGGTCCGGACTGGACATGAACCAATGTCCAGTGAGCAGTATATCTCTGGGATCTGACATCCATTTCTTCACAGTTCAGCATGTACATGTTTAAACCACAATGTTTCACTCAGAAAACAAAGGTTCAAGCCCAGACCCTCGATGACACAGAACACAGACTGGTTGCTTCCCGTTCCACACAAAAACAATAAAAACCTGATCATGGCTCCAACCGCATTCAATCTAGGAACATTTCATGAATTTCCCATCTGAGATTACTAAAGGAAAATGTATCTTTATAAAAGAGGGCTTGAAAGAAAACATCCAACAACATATTTGCTTTCTGCTTGCAGGAGTGGAGAACACACATCAGGGTCAAAGAATACATAAATACACTTAGATCACCTAATCCGAGCAAGGGCCAATATGAATGAAAAACAAATATTCATGGAAAATGTCTGCAATTTAATTTCCCAGCAAATGAATGTGTTCCCTTATAATATGTCCCACATACTAAGAGTATGTAGGAGTTAGCTCAGGATCTTGGCTTTTTTTTTTTTACCTTTGCAACCCTTCGTAAACAAGGGCAATGAGACCCGTTCATGTGGATTGATTCAGTTATCCCCTTATGTAGCAGGTAGCATTAGCTGATGTCAATTCCCCTGTGCAAGAGCATTAACTTGCAGGTAAACCTTGCAGGTAATGCAAACATTTATCTGTTTACTTTAAATAAACTGGAATCCTGCCTATGTTACAAGCAGTTACTACTCTAATCAATATTTATTTCTGTTTTGTATTTTTATAATATTTATTTTTTTGTTTGGACTACCTGTACTGTTGCACACAGCCCAAGAAGAAACAATATATTTGTATATTTATATATAGAGTTGGGCAAAAAATGCTCTGGCAACTGGGAGTTTACATAAGCACACTGATGCTAATGCTAATGGCTACGTACTCACTGAACTGATTGACCAAAGAGGGGCCTCATTGCTCTTTGCAAACCCCGGGAAGAATCACAAAAGGATAAACAGCCCAAACCTTTTAAACCTTTTGGCATTAAGTCATCTTAGAGGAAGGTTGTGTCATGGAACAAAGCCATGTTTCAGTCTTTCCTCAGCTTTCTTTACTTTAGGATAAGACAGGTAAGGTTAGGGCAGGTAAGGAGATAAGACAGGTAAGGTGAAGCCAGGTAAAGGAGTAAGACAGGTAAGGTTAGGGCAGGTAAGGAGATAAGACAGGTAAGGTGAAGCCAGGTAAAGGAGTAAGACAGGTAAGGTTAGGGCAGGTAAGGAGATAAGACAGGTACGGTGAAGCCAGGTAAAGGAGTAAGACAGGTAAGGTTAGGGCAGGTAAGGAGATAAGACAGGTACGGTGAAGCCAGGTAAAGGAGTAAGACAGGTAAGGTTAGGGCAGGTAAGGAGATAAGACAGGTAAGGTGAAGCCAGGTAAAGGAGTAAGACAGGTAAGGTTAGGGCAGGTAAGGAGATAAGACAGGTACGGTGAAGCCAGGTAAAGGAGTAAGACAGGTAAGGTTAGGGCAGGTAAGGAGATAAGACAGGTACGGTGAAGCCAGGTAAAGGAGTAAGACAGGTAAGGTTAGGGCAGGTAAGGAGATAAGACAGGTACGGTGAAGCCAGGTAAAGGAGTAAGACAGGTAAGGTTAGGGCAGGTAAGGAGGTGAGACAGGTAATGTGAAGGCAGGTAAGGAGGTGAGACAGGCGCTCTGTTACCCCGCTGAGGCCCAGGTCGTCCAGCAGCTGTCGGTCCCTGAAGTCTCCGGCTCCAGAGTGGGAGAACAGAGCCTCCAGAGGGGCCTTGGCCTGGATCACCACCCTCACCTTGGGGGCCAGAGACGGGGATCAGGGGTTGGGTCAGCCTTCTGCTGGATGCTTTCACTGGCTCATCTTGTTTGTTTTTAGCAATGACAGCATTGTATGAATGTATGAATAATATTGCATTGCATTTCTCCTTGTAAAGCCGGATAATGGAATGACAAAACACTATGCCGAATGTGATGGTTTGTCTTTCTATTGCATGTTAATGTCATGAAGCTAATGCTTGTTTCAGCGTGGATTATCAGTTTACTGCAGAAATGTATTACCGAGTTTGAAATGTTCTAAGCAGGCTAGATTTATTAAAATGAGCAACAAAAATGACGATTTATGGACCTGGCAGTTTCACCTGGAACATTTAGTCCATTGATGGACACAGCCTACACTGTCTCAATACATAAACTACGGTTTACATTATCCTTCATCATTACGCTTAAAGTGTATTTACAGATTTTCCAATAACTTAAGAGAAAATAAGAAAAATAAGAGATACGGACTCAAACCTCTTCAAGTCATATCGATTTGTGAATCTATAAATGCTCTATAATAATCCTGATGGTAGGGGAGGTGTTTGTGGCAACATTTAGCAGGAGATGTCGGTGACATCGGAAGTCTCCTTCTACACCAATCACAGAAGCCTCCTTCTACACCAATCACAGAAGTCTCCTTCTACACCAATCACAGAAGTCTCTTTCTACACCAATCACAGAAGTCTCCTTCTACACCAATCACAGAAGTCTCCTTCTACACAAATCACAGAAGTCTCCTTCTACACAAATCACAGAAGTCTCCTTCTACACCAATCACAGAAGTCTCCTTCTACACCAATCACAGAAGTCTCCTTCTACACCAGGGATGGGGAACTGAAATTAATGTATGTTGGTTCAATTAACATACCGTACATAGGTTATGATTCTGGACGATTTTTTAGGTAGTGGCCATCGCCAAAATGCACCAGAATACAGGAAATCATCTACCAAATTCAAAATTATGTAGCTTCTCTCAGCTCACGTATAGTTGAAGTGTGCAGTCATGTGGCCCTCCGATGGTTATGATAAAAAATGTGGCCCTCTTTATCATGAAAGTTGCCCATCCCTGTTCTACACAAATCACAGAAGTCTCCTTCTACACCAATCACAGAAGTCTCCTTCTACACAAATCACAGAAGTCTCCTTCTACACCAATCACAGAAGTCTCCTTCTATACAAATCACAGAAGTCTCCTTCTACACCAATCACAGAAGTCTCCTTCTACACCAATCACAGAAGTCTCCTTCTACACCAATCACAGAAGTCTCCTTCTACACCAATCACAGAAGCTGAATAGTTTAGAACGAAAACCCATAAGCAGATGGTTGTGTAACTACTGAGAGTGAGTGGACATTGGATAGCCTAAGTCCAAATAGCCAACTATTGTATGGCCTGATGTTGGAAATTATAGCCTGCACGCATCTGATAGAAAGCCCTGTGTATCTATGAAAGTAAATCTACGCGCACACAAACCATTCGATTATGAATCAAATCCACCTTTTTAAAGATTCACAATTTCTATCCTTTTGGGATAAGCCCAGTTAACGCCTTTCTGCTTTCTGCCCTGCCGGTGTGCGCCTATCTGCTGTGGCATTGCCCACAAACCGTCTATCTGTATGAAGTCTGGGTCAAGAATACCTGATCAAACTTATCTTGACTTGAGCAGGGCCGCTATAAGGGACATAACACTTTTTTTTAAATGATCGTTGTTCCTCCTATTTAAATATACTTCAGCAATATTACATTCATAAATAGTTAACGCATTCAATCTTTAGAAACATGTTATCAAAACAACCATATTGTCTTTAATATGTATATATACATGGTCTGATAGCGTGGTGGGCTCGGGGCAGCTACCTTGAGGTCGTAGAAGGTGTCGATGAGGGTGATGAAGCGCCTGGCCTGGTCCTTGAGCTCCAGGGTGAGCAGAGGAACGTTCCGGATGAACACCGTGTCAAAGTGCCCGGCCATCTCCAGGTAGTCGCAGGCGCCCGTGGGCTGAAGCACAGAGCAGCAGACACCCGAGGTCAGACCCCCCACCACCGCCCCCCAGGCCTTAAGGTGAGGGTCCTGAGGGGAGCTCATCACTCAGCCCCCGTTCCGGTTCGTTCTGGTTCCATGCTTCGCGTATGCCTTTTTTTGCACATAAATAATTATGATAAGCATTTAAATATATATGCGTGTTTCGTTTTCTTGGTGTCTTTATACACAGGAAAGTGAGGAGATAATAGATCAGCTGGTTGTGAGGGAATGATTTGTAGGATAAGACCACAGGAGGGAATCAAACCCGTGTTGCTACAAGGCGTATTGCCCACTGGTTATGAGCGGTCACTAGCAGGATGAGCCAAGATTCAAGAAGTTCAAATGACTTATTTTTTAAGAAATGAGGCAAGCAGCTCGCTACAAAGCTACCGAGTGTAAATTATTGAGTGTAGGCGATGCAATGCTGCTGTAAGCCTGCTTTAAATATAAAGTGCGCACTTACAAAGAGCCTGACTGCTCGGAACTGAGGCAGGGTAGACTTCACAGAAGACGCCCGGGTGCAGAGGAATGAAAGGAGTGATTGGAAAAGAAGTGGTCACTCACCGTGCCACACAGCTGGTGGAAGGTGCAGTCCGCCAGCGAGCCACAGGTCTTCTCCAGCACCACCTCCCTGCCCAGCACCGTCAACACCCGTGGCCCCATCGCTACGGAAACCAAACAATCAACCCCATTCCCAATGGCATTCAGTTCTCATACCATCGCGCAATACCTACACCTGTCGTTACATAACAACAGCTCTGTTTCAGCCAGCTTTACAGATCATAGGTACAGAGAGATAACAAAAGCTATGTTTTGTTCAGCTTTACGGCATCTGGATATTTGAGTTGAGGATTTCTCAGATCCAATTATCCCTGTGCTCCTTCTCTGGCTCTCCTGGTTTAGTCTATCTAGTGACCTGCTCGCCCTGGAGTTCTCCAGCAAGGGACCAGACTCTAAACGGTCTGAACTGATCCGGTCTCCGCCACCCTGATGTGACTAGTACCCCCCCCTCCTACTGGTTGTATGTTGTAAGTCCTGGCACTTAATGTACGCACTTATTGTATGTTGGGTTTAGTTAAGAGTACTTGGTTATGTAGCATCTTATCATAGCTATCTCTGTTGAATACGGGGAATGGGTTAACCTAGCGATTATTGTTTCATGCTCTTGGTTCTATGAACATCCTTATCGTACCGACACGGATATATTGTTTCACTTTCTTAAGGGGAAGTTCTTCATTAACCATTTTCCTTTATAATTAACTCTATCATATTTATATTTCTTCCTCGAGTGTTCTTGACTACAAATGTTTAATTTCCCCAGAATTTCAAAGATTTTTCAGATATATGCTTTGAAGAAAGCCCTTAATTCACTTGAGAAATGTGTGCTTTGAGTTTTCTAGCTGTTGTGTGCTTAACAATATACATTTTGACCATGTGAATGAGGATGCAGTTCAGGTTTATAAGTGGAACATCTTTTCCTTAAATTATATTTTCTGTTTAGTTATCTGAAAAAAATAATAGATTATACAAAAAAGAAGAAAATAATCGTATCAATTATTAATCTGCAAACTTCTTTACTGCCATGAGGTTGTCGGGTCTGTTTTAAGCCCTCCCGCACCCCTACTTTACACAACCCCCTGTATTGGTGGAGGCTTTAGTCGAACGTGTGTTTCCGCCTCCCCTCTAACCCGCCGCTCACCCACCCACCACTCAGTCTTTCTGTGAACAATTAAAAAATAAATTCCTCCTTCCATACCGCGTCTCTGTCTCAAGGCCAGCTCATCAAACAGGGCGTCCATGAAGGCCTCCGCATCAGCCTCCCCTGTGCTGCGCACACACACACACACACACACACACACACACACACACACACACACACACACACACACACACACACACACACACACACACACACACACACACACACACACACACACACAGAGAGTCAGAGGGTGAAAAAAATAGAATAATACAATACGAAATGAACAATAGTGAAGTGGCCACGCATCAAACACTAAGAGCAGTGAGGAGATGTTGTGTGCGGGGAGTGGGGGGGGTGGTGCAATGGGACGAGAGAGGAGGGGAGGGGTACTTATCCTTACAATCTATTAGCAGAGGGCAGGATGTTACACACTAAACAGCAGCATTAGGCCCCTTTGAATGCATGTCTAAATAATATTGCCAAGTGTCTGTGTATGTTTGCTTTAACTTAAAAGCGCACATCGTTTTTTTACTCACACTGAAATGGCAAAGGTGTTTGTAATCTCTTGTCATCTATATTATCAAGATCTATAAACTGTCCCTCCTCCCACAATATTTAGACCCGCTGACATTATAAAACAATATGTTGAGCTCCCTGCAGCTATTGGGATGTACTTAATTTTTTTAATTAATTGTGATAGTAATATTAACGGTGGATCATTTTAAATGTATAACACAATACAAAAATCATCTGGAGAAACTGGCAGCCACCCAGATGACCTTAGCAACGAATCAGAACACATTTCAACCATCTGGAACACTATAGAAACCATTTAGAACACCATAGACACCCGCCAGTAAGAATCTAACAACCACCTGGAAAAGCTATATAAACCACATCAACCGCCTAGCAACCACCCATAACAACACCGTCAACAACATAGAACACCACAACAACAACCCAAAACACCCTAGCAACAATCTAGAATACCATGGCAACCAACCCAGAACACCTTAGCAACCACCCAAAGCACCATGGAAAACACCATAGAAACCAACCAGAACACCCTGACAACTACCTAGACTGACCCAGCCATCCCCCAGAACACCGTGGCAACCACCCATAACCCCCCAGCAACCAGAAAGAACACCTTAGCGACCACTCTAGTACTTTGAGTGTGTGCGTGCCAGTGTTTTTGTGGCGGTCTCAACGCTTCAAAAAAAATGGAAAACTTGCTTTTCGAGCTCAGCCATTTTGTGCAGTCTATTGATTTCTGTGTCTTTCTTTCACGCGGCCCTCAAGGTAGCGCAGCTCTTTTTCCTGGTCCCCGTGCCTCCATCCCAGGGGCCCTTTATCTCTGCCCCCTCAGGAAAAAAAAGCTGGCGGTGTTCATATGCACACAAAAAAAGTGAATATGTGTGCATTTGTGTGTGCATGAAAATGTGAAAGGAAGTACAGGGTCAAGTGGCAGGTGAGAGACGATGAGTGGTGAGTGTGTGTGTGTGTGTGTGTGTCCATGAGAGCATGCAGGCCAACATGTATGTGTTTGTGAAGAGGATGCTTTTTTTATCCTTTAGCAGAGCGATGCATAACAACTACAGGTGCACTATAGGAAGAGAGGAGGGAGCCATGGAGGCCGGCTCATACCAGTAGTACTGCCTCCCTGTCGGCGTGCTGCTCAGCCTCCTGTAGTCAGTGCCGGAGTCTAAGCAGATGGTCTGGCAGTAATCCTAAACAGAAACACACACACACACACACACACACACACACACACACACACACACACACACACACACACACACACACACACACACACACACACACACACACACACACTAATGTAAGCAATCCATTACATTTACATTCAGGGCATTTAGCAGACGCTGTTATCCAAATGGACTTACATTTGTCAGAAACAATATATCGCTGTCTGTACAGTAAGGACGTTAATAGAACCAAAGGCAAAGCACTAACAATTGCTCGGTTAACTCATTCCCCGTACACAACAAAGATAGCTAGGATAAGATGCTACACAACTAAGTACTATGAGGGAGGGAGCTCGTTCCACCACCGCGGTGCCAAAACAGAGCTGTGACCATGAATGTACCCAATCTTGAACAACCTTGTCTCTTAGCCTTTCCTCGAGACGCTGGGCATGGTGGAGGGACCGCCAAGGTGCACTGCGGCTCTCAGGCGTCAGGGATGCTTGGCTCTTGCTCAGCAGTACCTTTATTGCTGCCGGTGTTTGCTATAACAAGTTGCCTCGTATGGGAGAAATATTGACACATTTCGGGCCATTATCTAAACGAACACCCGAGCAAAGGGGCAGAGGAACAACAGAACCCACCTGATGTTCACCGACAGGTGCCCTGGGGAGGGGGACAGGTGCCCTGGGGGGGGGGGGGGGGGGGAGACCGCCGCATAAACCACATTTACTCTGTCGCTCAATCGCCCGTGGGCCTCCCTACCTTCATCACCCCGCGCCGCTCAAGTGGGGGGTCCGACCCGCCAAGTGACAGTTCACCCCCCCTCCCCTCCCCCCTACGGAGAGTTTAAAACGTCAACAGGGACAGGGGGGGGATGGGGGGGGGGGCCTGTGTCTTCCTGCTGACGAGCGCCGCGCAAACTATAATCATCATCGTTCCGCCATTCTAACAGAGAAGAGAAAAGAATTGCGCCTGTGGCATCATCCCATTCCAAACCCCCCCTCCCTGGACGGCCGGCGAGGACTCGGTGACAGCTCCGCTACATTATGAAATCAGTGAGTTTCTGCCACTGGCCTCCTTGAGCTCGGGGGGATAATTAGCAATCACCACAAAAGCAAGGGGACGGAAATACTCCATTCTTCTCCGCTGTCAACTTTTTATCTCCACGTCCGCTCGCACACACCTCCGGAGCCGTCGCCGCGGCGGAGCCAATTGGCTGGATCGGGCTTAATAACAACCTGACAGCCAGCCAGTACCCCCCCGCCCCCCACGCACAAAAGGGAGGCGTCATTTCATCAGCGCTGCGGTGACCCGGGGACCGCTACGCCGCACAGGGAAATATTCCCCCTGGCGGGAAACAGAGGATAAAAACAACTCAAACCTTGTCACCGCCGCCTTCCTAAAAAGTCGGCACTAGTCTTTCAGTTACACTGCACACACACACACACACACACACACACACACACACACACACACACACACACACACACACACACACACACACACACACACACACACACACACACACACACACACACACACACACACACGCTTCCATCTCTACCTATAAATAGATGAGGGACTGCGGTCGAACGGACTGTGACATCATAAAAAGGGAGAAAAAGGAGAAAAAGTAGGAGGTGTTGGCGGTGGATATGGTGATGGTGGTGGTGATGGTGGGGCGCCTAGGTGGTGGTGGTGGTGGTGGTGGTGGTGGTGGTGGTGGTGGTGGAAGGAGAGGCTGGAAACACAATCAGCGATGATGATTCCATGGGTTATTTATAATCAGATGAGACCGGGGTCATTACTTGATTATTCATCTCAAGAGGATTGTCAAGTTCTCACTCCTCCAAGATTTCTGCCTGCCACTTCTCCTGGCCATCTCACTCCCCGCCCCCCTCAACACCCGTCCCCCCTGCCCCGCTCACCCCACCCCACCCAGCCTCCCCTTTCCTAAGCCTGCCATGCTGCCTGTAGGTATGTCTGGAGCCAACCAGCCACTGCCCAGGGTCTTGCCGCGCCGTCTACAAAGCAACTAGTGACCACTTTCATTATAGATAGAATATTATACCAAAAATGCATGGCCTCTACACAAAGTACCAAACTAAAAGTGAGCAGATTAGAAAGTCGAGGGAAAACAAAGGGGGCATTGCGACAGAGACAGATATGGAGACAGAGACATATGAGTGACAGGAGAAGAAGGGCCTGGTAGGAGGCGAGTTACCTAAACACATGTAGCTCCTGTTCCCTCATTGTCCGAGCAGCTTGTCTCTTTATCCCACTGGACAGCCATTGAGCATTCAAAGAAAGTGAAAAAAAGAGTGGCTTCTTCTTCTTTCTTGTGCCTCTCACTCACACCCCCCCCTGCCCCCCACACACACCCCTCCCCCAATGCCATATCCTTCTCCATCCTCCTCCCAAAAAAAGGAAAAAAGTGCTTTTGAGTTTTTTTTCAAAGAGTGCAGCGCCATTGAGCGACAACAAAAGCCAAGGATAGCCGACTACCAGGCCCTTATGAGGTCCACTCCCTCATTACTGGACTGCGGAAAACATTTGATGCTTTTTTTTGTTTGGCCCAGAGAATTGACCAGGCCTCAAAGAAACATGGGGTGGGAAGACTGCAAAAAAGAGAGAGAGATAGAGAAAGAGGGAGGGGGAGGAGGGGAAAGGTTGTCGTCCATTCGTTCATTCATCGATGTGTCCTGCAGCCTTGTGATGAGGGAGAGAAGAGAAGGGAGACAGAGGGGAGGGGGGAGGGGGGGAGTGGGGTGCAGGGGTCGAGAGAGAGAGAGAGAGAGAGAGAGAGAGAGGGGGAGGGAGAATAGAATGAGAGCTTAAAACAGTGCCTTTATGCTGGCAAAGTCCTGGACGACTCTCCTGACATCAAAGTGTCTTTACTCACTGTGGAGCCGGTGTGTGTTCTCGTGTGTGTGTCTGTGTGTGTGTGTGTGTGTGTGTGTGTGTGTGTGTGTGTGTGTGTGTGTGTGTGTGTGTGTGTGTGTGTGTGTGTGTGTGTGTGTGTGTGTGTGTGTGAGAGAATGAGTGAGGGAGCAAGAAGGAGAGAGATGGGGGTGTATTCCAGTGATTTGATTCATTCTTGGGCAGTGTGGTGGAGGTGGTGGCGGTACTACATAACAATGTGCACACTCTAATTGCACCTAATGATCTGTTCCCTTAAAACATGACCACCTTGGACCATCGGGAGTTTGTTCCTAGGGGTCATTCTCACAACCTCCCCCTGCCTCAGCTGCTCCTCTTGGGGAAACATCTTGTGAGCATGAGGGCCCCGCCTTTTGTGATCCAGGACCCCCCCATATGAAAACGAAAGTGTATGAAAAGGTTGATTTGAATGCAATATTAGAAATAGAGTGGTTATCCAGCATAATCATATGCCCGCATCATGCTAGTTGCATGATGGGGGCCGTGTGTTAAAATGTTACAGTTTTTACTGATTTCTTTTACACCCTTGTGCTGAAATCCACCAGGAGCCCTACAACTAGTGTTCCAACAGTACACACTTGGATCCACCCTCAAGACAGTAGGAGCATCATGGCACTGTGTACCTCAGGCCACAATCACCAGACCTGGGAGACAAACCCACCTTTCAAGGATTAACGACGTGGAACACAAAAGACGTCAAACATGTCACACACATACAAGCACACCTGTCCGTAATCAGTCGAAAGAAATTTCTAATCATCTCAAATCAGGCAGCCACACAAAAGCTGCACAGATTAAACATTTTATCTCCCAAACACACTGGAATAGATAAATAGATTGGTCCCTTTTCTCCGAACGGTTAGTGCGGTTGTGGAGCAGCAGCCGCGGCCGCGAGGCCACTACAAAAGGCAGAGAGCCCTGCCCTCGAGGTGTACCGCCCGCCGCCATTGTCCCCCCGCCCCAGTGACACGGCAGCACAATGGCAGTCATCAAATATCAACATCCCATCGATTTGTAACTTATGGTCCACGGCGAGCACCTCAACAAGGCACCCTTATGCCCAAGGTCTCAGACCCGAGTGCCAAAATTGGTCTTGTTCACATTCCCCCCCCCCCCCCCCTCATCCTTCCCTCCCTCTCATCCTATTTTTTGTTTCCTGTTGTGTGGAGATCTAGTAGACGCGGCACAGCGATGGAGAACAGCGGCCCACACAGGAGCCCTGGAGGGACGAGACTCAATGAATCAAAGTTGTCGCCATGTTTCCTTCCTTCCTCCCCCCCAACCCCCCAACCCCCCTTCAGGGACAGGGAACATGGCCTTCTTTGTGATAAATCTTTGGTTTTGCAGATAAATAATAACTTGTTGAAGCAGAGCCGGGGGACGGCTGTGGCGGTCTGAGAGGGGAGTGGAGATGCGCAGGGAGCCATTGTTTTGCCTGCGTCGTCTCCGGCGCTAACAGAGTCTATACATAATACCCATCCTGCAAAGCCTTCAGAGAGCGGCATTGGATAACCTTTTGCTTGAGAGGCATTCTGATCATTCAAAAAAAATAAGGTCAGAGATGTAAACATGAAAATCCATCCATGCGTCGTCTGGGTAGCAGATTTATCGCGTTATAGCTCATGAGGTCACACGCCGGCGCCGTCTCTCTCTCTCCGTCTCTCTCTCTCTCTCTCTCCCTCCCTTGTTAGTTACCTTAGTGTTAAATCCATTATAGCAGTGTTCACAGAAATGGTTTGTATGCGATTAAAAAACGTATACAAATGACAGAAGATGGATGGCTTTGATGGGCAGGAGAGGGATGGGAGGAAGGGATGGGAGGAGGGTCCTGGGATTGGAGCCTTGGGTACAAGGACCGCCCGCTGAAGTTAAGGTCCAACTGACGTTGATATTAATCGATACCAGTTGAATGAAACATTCAACTAGACAGGAGATCACATCCACATCAAAATGTTGTAAAACTGAATTTTTGAGAGCCATATTGCTACTTATTTTTTTGGTTTGAATTAGCCTTTAAGGATTTATTTGGGATATTTCCACCCAAATCCTATTTTCCCCTCATTTTGTGTGGAAATGTCTAATGCAGACCGCATTTAAAAGAATTCAGTATTGAGCAAGAGCGCTCGGCCATTGCAGCCGCCAGGGCTCCGATAGATCCCTTAAGGGCTCCCTGTCGATGTCCCTCCTCTAGTACCGCTGGCTTTGCCACTAACGGGCCCAGAGGATTATTATTCTTCTTCTTAGTTCTGGCAACGACATCGCTCTGAATCATGCTTAGGGTTGAGTTGGTGCAGGAAGAACGGTGGAAACTGGAGTGGAAGTTGGAGAGTTTAGGTGTTGGACTACAGACAGCCAAGTTTGGTTAAATCCAAAAGATGTAGGAGAAGGAGATGTAAATGACAAGAGGGACATTTCCTACAACCCCTCAACGCTAAAGAGTGCAAGATTTCAGAGCAAGGCTTCTCCTTGAGCAAGAAGTGGTAAGACCCGATAACTAACAGACCGGATCAAGAGAGACGTTAAGACAGCACTGGTCAGTATCACTCAGAAGGCTCCCTTTTCATAATGCTGTAAGACACTCTGTCAGCTGCAAAAACAAGGTATTTGAGAGGACTTCTTGATGCTACTGCCCCATCAGATTACACTGCAGCCCGTTTCGCGGCTGCAATAGCTGGATCGGGTCATTCAATACTGGACCAATGTCAAACATTGCTGTCTGCATTAGTCACTTACACCCAAATGGACGGGAAATTAATAGGATGAAAACTAGGCTGGGGGGGGGGGGGTTCTGGGGTTGTTACGTAGGGAATGGGGGGAGGGATGGAGTGGCATCATGAGCAAAGAGTTCCTGTCTAATCAGAAGTCAATAGATCCATGAAGAGATCCGCCCCCAGGACGGGGATTAGCCTCCTCCCACCACCCAGGTGATGGTGGGAGGAGAGGTCAGGGCCTGCGCTCTCTTTCTTTTTTTTTCATTCCCATCCCAACATACAGACTGACACACACACACACACACACACACACACACACACACACACACACACACACACACACACACACACACACACACACACACACACACACACACACACACACACACACACACACACACACACACACACGCACACCAAGAGGAGGCCTGGACCTTAGAGGGAGTAGGGCCGGGGGTCCCTTTGCCAGGTTTAATTCAATCTGTTCTGGGTCAGGTAGTTAATGGGGTGACCCGTCTCCGTCCCCACCCACCGTCCAGCCCCCAACGCCGCAGGACGGAGGGCCACCACACAGAGGCCCGCCGCACCCCCAGAAAGACCGCAACCAGATGGCCTCACAAAGGAGAACATGGGCCCTGAATGAGAGGAGGCAGTGTGGGGCAGAGAGGGGGACAAGGGGCATTCAGGACCCTGATGAGGTGGGGGGATTAAAGAAGGTTGGTGGTAACAAGGGAGTGACTTTAAATTCCCCGCGGGGACGTCCACTGTGCTTACTGCCTGGTAATCTGTGTGGTTATGGGATTGTTTTATTTGTTGAATACAGTTCTAGCGATGGGGTCTGGAGGCAGATTCCCCACTGAGACCCCTCTTTAGAAAACCGATTTCAGACAGGAGAAGCTATTACTGGATAATAAACCTAATTAATAAAGTTAACCTATTAATTTACTCCTTCTCTAAAGATACAATTCCATGTTAATTGAAACTTGAACGGCAATCAAACACCTTTGGCTATATGTCGTCATTTCTAAACAGTCCTGACTGACTGTTACTTGCATGAAAAGGCTTCAAGGCTGCCACTTCAAATGACCTAAAATGATCCTGGCATACTTTTAATCTGTAAATAGCTAAAATAGGTCCAATAATAGCTAGGACTAATCACATCATTGTTGCAGGGTGATGACATGATGGGTGACTACTGTGTGTGTGTGTGTGTGTGTGTGTGTGTGTATGTGTATTATTTACTAATAAGCATTAAATTGCTCTTTTTTTTATTACTCATTAATAGGACTAATATGCCACAGTTTGATAACGCCTCATCGTTTTGATATTTAAATAGCTATAAAAGCCCAAGAATGCTCGCCTAGTCTCCTGCAAAATGCATGACAAACCCAAATTAAGCCTCCATTATGCATCATGGCGATCACTCCACACACATCAATGATCATCTGGGATGCGGGCAGGATAATGGTCCTACCTGCTTACAATAATGCAATTAAATTGCAAAGTAGTGTATTTGCCAGCTTCGCAAGCCTCAGGACCCCCTCCCTCCGATAAACACACACACACACACACGCCACTTTTGAAATGCAAGTGCCTTGGCTCAGTTGCTCAGCTCGCCTGCCCATCTTTCACTGGTGTAACCTATGCTCTCTCTACCCCTCTCCCTCTCCCGCATGCAGTATGATCAAAGACAGCTTTGTGACATCGTGTGCGGCATCCGACCAGGAAAACAGGAACACATCAAACCCTGGGAACAGCAAAGTGAACACAGAGGCACAGAGGTGTGCAATGTAAAGAGTGTGCGTTTGTATGTGTTTTTGCGTGTTTATGTGTGCGGAAGCAGGGTGTGTGTGGGTGATAAACAAATGAATACATTTGGAAATAAAGGGAGTGAAGGAGGGATGACTTTGTGTGTACCTCCAGCACGCCGATGAAAGGCAGGAAGGTGTCCCTCTGAAGTCCGTTTTTGTACAGATCTGAAAGAGAGGGGTGGGCTTGTATTAGAGGTGCTGTTTAGCCTCCTAATAACGCCACCCCACACTACCATCCATGCACACACACACACACACACACACACACACACACACACACACACACACACACACACACACACACACACACACACACACACACACACACACACACACACACACACACACACACACACACACACACACACGGCCACAGATTGGCAGATAAAGTGGCTATTGATGCACTGAAACATGGGTGGGGAGGCTGGAACAAAAGCATTGGACCAGAGGGAGAAAAATGGATTTCTCTACCGGCAGCGGCGGCGACATAAAATTCATTACATTCCCAAACAATGGTGGCGGCAGAAAGGACTGTCGCCTTTTCAGGAGGGACAATGTCCACAGAGGCTGCCTGAATAGAGGACTCAATTAGCTCTGCTGGAACAAATTACATCTGAAGTAGCATCCCTGATAGACAGATAAAACAGATAGGGATTCACACACACAAACAGGCACGAACATATACAGAAAAGGTGTGTGACTCACACACACGCACATGCACAAAAGCCTGTGGTCTTTACAGTAGCAAATGTGCACAAGTGGATGTTGTTGATGTTTGGGCTTAAGCTAACGAAAGGAAGCAAGTAGTTTGTTGAAAAGCTGATTCTCTGTGATGGATTTTGTTTTGCGTGCGTGATATGTGGATCCGCGGTTATATCTAACTCGTCATACATCTACGTCTGTTGAGTTGGTCTAAGTGACCACCTCAACAGACTGAAGATGTATGACAAGGGATGGCTCTGTCGTCCTCATAATCAAAACCATCATCGCTGAACTGACAGTGGCTGTGGTCTGTCTCCTTCTTGTACCACTGCTCGAACAGACATCAATGGCTGTCAACAAAATTTACTTTCTTTCTGGGTTTTTGAGGGATAGTCAATTAGAGGGTTGAACTGTGAGAATAAGTCAGATGGTAGAAAATAATCCAGCATGTTTAATTCTTACTTAGCAGCAGGGCGCTCACCGCTTTCAACTGACTGATCCAAAATGGTAGAACCACCAGCCTTATATAGGCACACAGGAAGTGACCAGGACTAAACCAATTGACAGGTTAATGACTAAACCAGCTAAATACCTTTGCGTAATTAGACCGGTAGATCAAATAAATATATAAATATTGCATTTAACCATATTTAAGACTCCAACTTATATAGATATTGTTGATATATGAATTAGCATTCACAGAATGGGATGAGGAGTGATATACACATGTCCCACTTCTCATCCCTTTGTATGAGTCCGAGTTAATATCTCAAATCTGTTAGAGGGAATGCAACGAAGACTTCCGAACTCTGTAGAACAGGGGTCCCCAACCTTTTCAGCATCAAGGACCGGTATGATTCTCCGAAAAGTTTCACGGACCGGGGGGGGGGGGGGGGGTGGTTGGGTTATGTTGCGCATCTAACAACTGCATATAGACTTATGGCATGTAAAAGAGTGACAGTATTGCGAAGTGAATAAAAAAAAATAAAAATAAAAATAAATTAAAATAAATAAATAATCTTTCTCTGCGGACCGGTACCAAATGACCCACGGACCAGTACCGGTCCGCGGACCGGGGGTTGGGGACCGCTGCTGTAGAACACCAACACCAACAAAAACTGATAGGAACGATGTCATCTTGTGTTACTATTGGAAAATACTTACAATGGATTGTGAATACAATCATCTGAGTTACGTAACCGTAACTCAGATGCACAATCAGTCCCATGGCATTGGTAACGCAGCCCCCCGCCCCCGCTACGGTCACAAGGTACAGTGCATGTCATCAGACGTTATCAGGAGGCGGTAGTCACGTCTGTAGGCTGCACAGGGTCGGATAGCTTCAAGTGTTGTTGAGCGAGGGTACCAAACTCCTTAGCGCTCTCAACGGGTTGGTTGTCTTTGCATGGCTGATACCGCCATCATCTTTTCTGTGTGTTTCCTGTGTCTCCTGTGGGTGTGTGTCTCCTGTGTGTGTGTGTGTGTGTGTGTTTAGACAAACTCAATCTTAGCACTGCAAAGCACTTTGACCGTCCCGAGTGACAAGCAAAGCGGTCAATAAATGTATTCCATTCACACACAAAATAGCAGAAGAAAAATAAGCCCTTGAATCAGATAACCTACTTTAGGGCCTTTTGATACCCGCTCCTCCACATCAGCAAAGACAGGGGAACGAAGGCTCCTTTCATGTCCAGTTGTCTCTGGAGGCTTTTAGTGTTCCATTATCAACGTAATTAAAACACAAGAAGGATCCCTATCAAGTTAGCCCGGTGTGCTGCTTTGTTCTTCACTGTAGCTCCCCGTCAAAGGAGCGGTGCTCTGAGCCCCAGAGACATGGCCCACCCTCCAAGGCCACTCCAGGGCTGTTTTCTTTGCGAGCCGAGGCCTGGCGGTCGCCTCGGTCCTCGGTCGCACCGCCCTCAACCGTTTTCTCGTTTGACGCCCGATGCGTCATCGGCTCCTATGAACACACTTGATTGCTCATGTGCTTGCGATGTGAGGAAAAAAAACAGGCTTTAATTCACCCCACACAAGAGGACAGCATGAAGGATACTTTTTTTTTTTTTTTTTCTACATGTTTAAAGCAGTTTAAATTGCAGCCGAGCAGTTGATTTTAGAGCAACAGAAGGAGCAGCAATAGGAATAATGCAGGCTGCAGGATTGCTCACATGGCAGGAGGATGTTAGAGGGGCAGTGGAAAGTGAAACACAAAACCAAAGTGCAGTTTGCTGGTTCGGATGAGCTTTCATAAGGTATAGGGTGAACCGCAGTTTACCAACAGCACAATTACAACCACACACCCCTGTCCCCAAAAACCCTGCTGCTGACAATCACTTGAAGCCCTCAAGTCTCCCGGTCTGAACGCCATTCATGGCCTACAACTAGGGATGGGAATCACAGGGCACCGCACGATACGAAACATGATACGTGACCCGCGATATCGATAATATCGCGACACAGTGATTATGCAATAATCGACATCCTATAACGATACATCACGATATATGTCTAACGATGATTACAAAATGACTGTAAAAAGTAAAGTGCTGGATTTCGGCCTTTCCTTAATTTACCTCAGTTTCCTTCATTCATGTGTTGAGCGTCACCTCGAGAAGCAGGGAAATCAGTTTAGAGCACCTTATCTTATTAATTAAAATATAAATATTTTGCCTGGTATTTCCTTCCTTACTCTTCATGAATATTATTTATATTGTTTAATTATTTTAAATATTATATGGATATTTGGCGGCAGTGTATCGATTCTCTTATCGCACGAAGAAGGGAGACAATATATCGCTGTATCGATATTTTGTCCCACCCCTACCTACAACCATGACAAACAGGACATAAAACAAACTGCTTTTCTGTGAAGGTCATATGTTAAGCATGAAGCCATTGCCTCTGCACAACCTGAAGTTGGGTTTTTATGTGTTTTTCACATTCTATGACATTGGTTGATCTGACCTCAATTTGCCACATTCTTCTCTCACACACCCACACCAGTGGTGGTGTCAACAAGCAAGGCCACAGCCAGCTTGTTGGAAGCAGTTAGCTCACGGACCCTTAAACACTTGGAGGAGACGGGGATTGAATCCACAACACTCCTGTTGCCAAACAAGACCACCTACCATCATTTCAGGTAAGCAACATAGTAAGCATTCCTATTGTTATAGTGCTGTACAGTAACGCAACACTAACCATGAGACGACAAATGCCATGGCAGAGCTCAGAATGACACATTGATGCACATGCAGGCACACACACACACACACACACACACACACACACACACACACACACACACACACACACACACACACACACACACACACACACACACACACACACACACACACACACACACACACACACACACACGCACGGCAGTACCATTTGGGGGTCTGTTTGACGTGGCCACCACCACCACCCCTTTCCGGAATAGGGTCTCAAACAGCTGCTTCAGGATCATGGCATCAGCGATGTCCGTCACCTGACAAAGAAACAAACATACAGACAAAAACACCAAGGCAAGAGTTAAAAAATACATCCTTTTCATCTGTTAATACACTGAAACTGTGCACTGTACGTGTATGCGTGCGTGCGTGCGTGTGTCCATGTGTGCGTGCGTGCGTGTGCATGTCTGCCTGTATGAGCACTGGGGTCAAAGCTTGCAAAGGAGAATTAACATCCTTTTCCATGTTGATTAGCACCATTGAGATGCGCTCATTCCAGTCTTTATGTCCGGTGATGTCTATTCACACACAAACTAACACACACACAAACACACACACACAAACACACAGTCATAAAGCGGTTGTCTGTGGAGGACCAGCGACGGCTGAGCTAATCAAATAAACAGAGGGCGAGGACGAGCGTGCAAGGTAACATGAGAGGGAGGGAGAAAAGAATAATGAAACTGGACCAATGTGAATCCAAACAGGGGTCATACTGTACCGTTGCAGATGGCCATATAAAGCTGTGTGTGTGTGGAGGACACTTGTGCACCTACTGGGCATGTATATGAAATTAAAACCAATTCCAAGCCGGCTGTGGTCTTCCTATCCCCAGTGTTGTGTGGGGGTTATGACGGCACTGCAGCCAGCAGCGGTTGGCTTTTTACATGATATTGGCGACCTTTCTGTTATTGTGGAGGTGCTCATCATTGTGTGGTCACCCTCATCCTTCTCTTTCACCCTGAGGTGAAAGGGGGTCTGAGAGGTGAAGAGGGCGTCTGTATTGTAGCATTCTGTACAGTATTGTAGAGGGGCATGAGGCATGCCTGGGATTGGACTGCGGCATAATAAGTAGAACAAAAAGTTCAATGGAAAACATAAAATCCTTTTGTGGTGAGCAATGACACACGTCTAAACATTTAGAGGTACAATTCAAATCCATTTGGTGTTAAAAAAAGATTGTATTGCTTTTTGCTTTGCACTGGAGCTAAGTCGTTCATCAGCTTCCACGAAAGACTCAAGACTCACCTGTTCAGAGTTCACCGACTATGCATAGCCACCCCCTCCCACCCCTCCTATTTATTTTATGTTGTATTTCCTGACACTTAAAGTATGCACTAATTGTATGTCGTACTTTGATCTAGTAGTTGTGTTGCATCTGACCCTAGCTATCTTTGTTGAATATGGGGTTAACCTAGCGCTTGTAAGTACTTTGCAATTGGTTCTATGACAATCCTTACTGTACCGACCGCGATATATTGCTTCACCTTCTTCTGACAAATGTACTTCGCTTTGGATAAGAAAGGCTGCTTAATGCACTGAATGTAAATGTAAATGAGCTGAAGCGAGTGCGTGGATTAAAACAATATCCAGGATCTTCTCCCCCACCTCTCTCGTGTCCCCCAGAGTGTGCTGGAGCTCTCCGGAGGGCCATGCCCACAGCATATGCTGCTGTTCAGCCCCTGGAGGGGGTGCTCAGGCTGCATATTAGCCCTGCTGCCCTCACAAACACTCGCATTAACATGTGTGTAAAAGCCTTGATTTCACTGGAGAGAGGTGGCCAGGGGGCGTCAAATTAGTGTGTGTGTGTGTGTGTGTGTGTGTGTGTGTGTGTGTGTGTGTGTGTGTGTGTGTGTGTGTGTGTGTGTGTGTGTGTGTGTGTGTGTGTAATGAGAATCAACTGAAAGCCAAGGATCTATGTCCCCTCTTCCAGCCCTATTCCCCCCCCCCCCCAGTTTTTTTTTTTTTAATTTCAAAAGAATCATTTAAAAATGACCTTTCATACAACCTGGATTTGTTTATTCATGTGCCCTCGAAACAGGCATACTTGGAGGAGCAATATTGATAGCGAGCCGAGGGGGAGCCCACAGAATGAGGACAGGGCGGAGGGGGGGGGCGCGGTGCAGAAAACGTAAAGCACTCGCCAAAGACAAAAATAACGCTGCAATCCCCCCCCCCCGCTAACACCAATATTTAAATGAGCATCCAATTACTCCTGGTGCGGCCGTCCGCAGGGCCGGGGGCCAAATTAAGCCTCTTTTGATGTTACACCTCTTTATGTACACAACCTATGAGCAATTTTGCACAGCCGCTACGCTCTGACTGCCGGCCAGCGGAGACAATGGCCGCTCGAGAGCTTCCTTGTCACCCTCCTTCCTCGCTCCTCAGACACCCCCTCCCCGGCCCCAACTCCATCTTTCCATATCGGATCTCTCAATGGCAAAGTATTCATTAGCAGTAGTGTCTGTGTGTGTGTGTGTGTGTGTGTGTGTGTGTGTGTGTGTGTGTGTGTGTGTGTGTGTGTGTGTGTGTGTGTGTGTGTGTGTGTGTGGAGAGTGGTGTGCGCTAAAGAGGAGGGGAGGGGGGTGCGATGGGTGGGGGGGGGGGGGGGGTCTACAAATTACTGATAATGGCACGGCGCTAATGAAGAGAATGGAGAAATGTCATTAGCATTTAAGAGGATAAGATCCAACTGACCCGCCGCCGCCGCCAGTCGCTTTCTAGCTCCACTCACTTAAAGGAGCCGGGGAGTGCGACTGATACCCAGACCATCTTATTTGCATGGCTGAGTGGTGCAGGATGCTGATTGGTATAGACCCCGCGACCCCTCCCCTGCTCCCCCCCCCCCCCAAACCGGGCCTCCTCACCAACCCTCTTGTTTATGCATCACAAACAACGCACGCATGGAAGCTTCTTGTGCCTTCCATTCACTGGCAGCAACAGTCTATGAGCGAGCAAAAAAAAGGAAAAGCAGCGGCGCCACTGCAAAACAAAAACAAAATCAATGGGGAGACGCAGAGTCGTGGCGCAGTTTAAAACGTGAAAGAAAGGGGATGAAAGGAAGCCGCTCTTGATCCTGGCAGATGCGTAGCAGAGCCCCCTCTCCACACACACACACACCCCCCCCCCCCCCCCCCCCCCCCCCCCCCCCGAACCCTTACTCCCCTTCCCTGCTATGACCTTTGACCTGCGGACACTGACGAAAAAAACATTTATGAAAGCCACCGTTAACACTGGTAACTATTTTCTGTTCACCACAAAAAATGATGCACGAGTGTTTCTTTCCTCATTGCGACAGTGTAAAAACATCGGCATCAATGATTATTTACTCTGCGGTAGATCGTGAGCATCTGCACAGATGATGGACGGAGGTGAAGGGTAAAAATAAACATCCCTGGTCCTGAAATGACAGTTTATTCTGTGTTTCATTTGGGTTTCGTTGGCCCTTACCTTCTATAGTTTGGGTGGTATGATGGCAATCTTTCCAACTCAAGTTATTTCATTGAATAAAGGGGACTTCTTTTATTTGTATCTAGTTGCATTGACATCCTAAATAAATAAATATATATTGAACTGTGCCGCAGCGACAACGCCCTACCACGGAACATATCAAACCGAACACAGGAACACTCATCACATCAATCATTCATTACAGAGTTAGTCAGCCTAAATCCACAGAGAGCAGTGGTGGAGAGGATATGATTGTTTGGCTACAATCACACCTCGGTAAAGAACCTGGTGAATCTAATCTTTCACTGCTAATTCTGTGCAACGGATAGACAGCTGCGATGCTCAGGCCAGCCACTAGGTGTCCCCATCCCTGTTTGTCATTGCCTCAAAGAACCACGCAAGCATCAGGTTGTCATGCTCAGATGGGACAGACAGGACAGAAATAAGCTCTCACTCAAAGAGTAATACTGCACAAATAATTGCAACAGTTTTAATATGCTCAAAAGACATGAACTGCTATAATTTAATAAAGATAACAAAAGCTGCTAAAGTGAAAGGTTTATTGATTTTCGGTATGATTTACTAATATTTATTATCTGTTACTATGAATTACTTTTAACTTATTTCCATCTCCAAGTTAAATTGCAAAACCTGACTAAATTCAACAAAAAAATTGCCCATACGCTATAACAGTACAAATGTACTAAACGAACCACCCGAGTTCATATGTCTGAGAAAGTTCTGTCGAGGGTTACGCGTGCCTTTCTCTCCTAACAAAAAGACAAACGCACCATGCTTAAGATAGAAATTGTGGGGCTCAATCACATAAGAATTTCAATATGCATGTAAACATCTTTGTCAGCATTGTTTAATTCTAGTTAGATCATTTGCATGCACCTGCTTGAGAACAGGCAAACACACTTGAAAAACACTTACACAGGCACACTCACTCTCACACACTAACACACCTCACGCCACACAAAAACACACACACACAAACACAAACAAACACGCCTAAAACCACACACACACACACACACACACACTCACCTGAAACTCATCAAAACACAGGAGGCAGGTTTCATTGCTGATATCCATAGCAACCGGCGATATGGGGTCGTAGGTGAACATTTTCCCTCGCCCTCGTTTTGGCAGGCTTTGTTTCCACCGATGTATCCCTTTAAGTGCCACACAAACGTCAGGCACATCTTAAAGCACACCTGCATCGGTAAGCAATCCTCCCCCTGCCCTCCCCCATCACCACCACCCACCCCCACCTAACAATACAGAATAAAGTAGTAATTTCACACGCACGTACGCATCACGCGGACAATTACGCAGAGAGTCAGGACAAACAAGAGTTGGGAAATATATGCTCCTCGCTTTGTCTAGCGCAGACACTTCCAGAAAAGTCACGAGAGAGAGGGAACGCTTACTTCTGTGAATGTCCAACATGAAGGAGTTGAAGTGCACTCGCTTTTTGCGGCTGTTCTCTACGTGGGAGTAGAACATGTCCATCAGCATAGTCTTGCCAGTGCCTGAGAAGAGAGTAAAATAAAACAAAACAGAAAACATATTTTTGATTTCCTGCCGATTTACAATAAGATCTTTCATTTAGAGTGTGTGTGTGTGTGTGTGTGTGTGTGTGTGTGTGTGTGTGTGTGTGTTTCAAAATACTTTCTTACCAACATCTCCATGGATGTAAAGCCCCCTTGGTGGTGGAGTTAGTTGAGAAGTTTCTTGCTGGTTTATAGGGGAGGTGAGATATACGAACATTATATACACATTACATCGAACATTGGGGTAAGAAAAAATAACTAGAAACTGGGCTGAGTAAACTCATCCCACACACTGACCAGATAAGAAAGAAAAAGGGGAAATCCTAAAGATGTAACGTGTGTGTTCTGTGTGTGTGTTGCACAAGTCTGATAACCAGCGCTCATGACACAAGGCAATATATAAGCAGTGATATATACACTGCCAAATGAGAAGGGCTGGGGCGTTTAATAGGGGAAGTATGCTGAGGCACTAAGACACGACGAAGGGAGAGAAGAGAGGAGAGAGGGAGATAGAGAGAGAGAGGGAGCGAGAGAGAGTCTCGCAGTTCTCCAGACCGGCCCAGTGCAGGACAGGAGAGACAAAGGGCATCTAATCAACAAGACAAGCCTGGGGTTCCCACGAAAGAAAAGCATCATCGCACGAACAATGGGGGGATTTGTCAGACAAAACAGTGGAGGACTGGATGAGGCTGTGCCGAGATGGAGTAGATTTCTCCGTGCAGGACCCTGTTTCGCACCGCTAATTGTGATACGGTGCCTTCGCATTGAGCTGCTGCTGGAAGTCATTGTGCTGCCTGCCTCCTGGCTTAGAAAAAATACAATATAGCAGGCCCTGGCTTTAAGACAGCACACACACACACACACACACACACACACACACACACACACACACACACACACACACACACACACACACACACACACACACACACACACACACACACACACACACACACACACACACACACACTAAATGGCCATGCTGCAGCTCAAAAGTGAAGACACTGCCTGAAATGCAACGGTATATCTTAGGATCTGAGAAGGACGAATAATTCTAAAAGTAACAGAGAAACAATGGTGTCCCTTTTTTCACTCTCCCTTACCCCTTCCCTCAATCTCTCTCTCTTCCCCAGTCCATTACCGAGGTGATGGGGGTTAAGGTTAGAATGACTTGACCATTGGGTTCAATGCCAGGCCGCAAGGACATGGCTGGGACAACTCCAGCAACCTGGTGTATTGTCAACATTTTCCCATCATGACTAGACAGAGTCGCGGTTTTGGTGGTTTATTACAGACGTTGGGCCTCACCGGCGAACAACAAACAGTGAGAAGCCATCGCAATAATATACAAAAAGTGAAAGTAAACAATGCAGATCCGACATGAAGGCTTTTAATTTTTTAACAATGGACCATTGTCTGGTCGGCCATCTGCAAAACCGGGCCGCATTGGGTCAATATTAAGTCAAGTGTACCCTCCCATACAGACTTGGTCAGTTAGCAGAGGACAATGGCGGCACTTTCATAGAGATAACAGGCACCAAGAGGACAGCAGTCTGACCCGATTCAACATAGAAGAACTGCATAACACCAGTTGGCCCATGCGTATGCGTGTGCGCGTGTGTGTGTGTGTGTGTGTGAATGTGAACCAGGCTAAGGAACGAGGTGGGAGGGAGTAATGGGGGGAGTTTTGCGAGGGAGGTGGGCGGTGATGGTGGTAGAGATGACAGCCCAACACCAAAGTATTTGTCAGAGTTCGGAATCAAAAGCAGAAAAAGCACAAGAATGCCCGGGGACAATAGGGATCCCCTCATTACTGCACGGCAACGCGAGAGTTAGCGAGGAAGAGAGGGAGAGGGTGGGAGCCGGGGACCAGCCCAGCGGGAGGTCCACCCGGGGGCCTTCCAAAAAAAACCACTGCCTGGCTCTGTGAGTGTGTCTGTGCCAGCCAACCAACAGAAAACTCCCACCAACCGCGAATACTAGACAGTCAACTCCCCTTGACCTAAAAACAACAACAGCCCCCCCTCCCCCCCTTTACTGTTCCAAAATACAAACGGCAACAACACACTTCCCAGACCCCTACGCTCCCTTTGACCTGAGCCCCAGAGAGGGCGCATCAGCCATGCAACTGGGCTACAGTTCGCTGGATCATCACACGTGGAGGTGCGCACTATTTTGGGTGTCATTGGGGCTTTATGGTGAATCCACAGTCCAGATGCCACACTGTAGAAAAACAATGTAGGCAAATCCATGCACCAGACACAAACATAAAATAATAACCTTTATAGAACCCCTCTGTAAAGGTGTAAACACGTATAACTAACAACAACAGCAACTATCGATGCAATATGTTTAACACAAATAAAAACCATGCCACTTGATATAGGACCCTTCCCATTTTTCTTTGAGAGAGAACATCGTGTTATGTGACCACCACCATATTTGTAGTACAAGAACATTTGTTGAATTTAACCTATTCATTACAGGTTCTCCTCGCAGTCAATTCACAGACCAACCACACAGTTCCATGAAGTGCAAGGGAAACAAATGGCTCGGTAGAAACTTGTTGCAAGGAAAGACATGCATTCAACAAGCATTAACTGTTCTTTTAAAAGTTTTAAAAATGTAAATCTCAAATAAATGGATCATGCCCGAGCTAAAAAGTTTATTAAATCGAGTGTATTCTCAAATGCAATACATTTACCGTTTTGAGGGAAATAGGATCTTCATTCATTTTTCCAGGGGTGGCATGATCTTTTTCTTCACATTGAGTGGATTTTTTTTCATTTGGTGTTGGTACATCCAAGTATATTTCATTGCTGTAGCTCTTGATGGTTTCTTGCAGTTGAGCCAGATGTTGGAGAACATCTCTTTGATGACCATCCTCCCTCAGGGTACCACGTTGAGTCAGGTCGTCATATTGTGCAACAGTTTTACTTAAGCCATGTTTATCCGGAGTTGTAGATCTGGTGGAGTAGGATGATTGTAATGAAGTGCCTCCGGTATCAAGGATGCAACCTAAAACATAATATAACGGTATACTTATTAATTAAGGATCAACTGCCATATGAATCCATACAATATCTGACATTGATAACGTTACGTCCGAAAAAGGCGTATGAAGATTATTATCAAGGACACATGAACACAACAAGCATACAATGCCTCGTGAATTATGTCAAATGAATTAAAAGAATAATGACCTTGAATAGTCTTAATGCAATGATAGTTAATAATTCGATCAAAAACCGAGTGTCTGAGTACATTTATAGTAGTTCTATACGAACACGCTAAAAGAGAACTGTAGTGCGCCATCTTCATTCAAGCTGTTCCAACTTTATCAATATATTGATTATATACAGAAAGGTTGTTACACTCTTAATGTATTCATTAAAAGTTTTATATGCGCTTTAATTGTAACACAATCAAAACTAATATAGTCTATGATGCCCATCATGCGACATACAAAGTGTAATTTGCCAGTTTTAGTCCGCTTAGCAAAAATATGCAATATAGGCACCGTAAACGCAACACAGCAACGTGTATTATCTTTAAAGATAGGCTATTTATTAATTGTAAAATGCGGTCTTAGTATTTGCCATGGACGCCATGCCAAGGCTATATCAAGTTAAATATAGTATATTATAATATTTAACAGCAATAGGTATTATCTTTAAAGACTACTATGAATTGTAAAATACAAATAATGACATGCCACATCGTTTGGACATGGGAGCATTTAACGGTATTTAGTATTCGGCATGAACGCCCTGCTGACTCTGAGGCTGTGTCTGGCAGAAACGAGGCTCGAGCGAACATAACGAAAAGCGGTGAAATCAACCATTGAGGAGTCACGCGGCGTCAGCGGAGTGTCAGCTGACCGGAAGTGCTGCCGCCGCGCGCTGGAGTGTCAGTGGCCGTCCTGCTGAACGCTGAGGGGGAGAAATGGCTGACACCATAGCTGACACACGAAGGCTATTCACCAAGCCTCAGAACCTCAACGACGCGTATGGACCTCCGAGTAACTTTCTAGAGATTGACGTGAGCAACCCTGAGACGATGGGGGTGGGCAGGGGCAGGTTCACCACCTATGAGATCAGGCTGAAGGTGAGCAACTTGACAGCTACATTTTAGCATGCTAACGTTTTTCCTCCGATTGTTTATTTTAAGGTGACAGAAATGGCTTAAAAAATACTGACAGTCTCGTCAAAGCGATATCCACAACATCGCTGTTGTAATATGTGTCGCGATCAGCTGTTTATAATAATACCGACCATATAAACATACAGGAACGATGCAGGATGTCATGGAGCTAATGCTAATCTATTGGCTACGTAGCCACAGACATCACTAACATTAACCTTGTTTAGCTGTCATTACGTTGGCGATGAATGTGGTATCTACATCTCTCAGAGTCTCATTAGCTCTTTGTCATTTGGAAATCACCACTTTAGAACATGCTGTCTGAGACTACGGTAGTAGAGACTTCTGTCAACCGCCAAGCAGCATGCACCTCTGCTGGGGCAGGTTGTTTACACTTAGAGTAGAGCTGTTTTTTCTTGAAATCTTAGACCTAAAAAAACAAAATTAATGCCACCTTAATCCCCTCGGTGTTCAGTTTGGACTTCTTCAAATGATCCACTAGATACTGTTGTTGTTGGCCAAATAATAATAACAATAATGACTTCAAGAAGTCAATCTCTTCTTTCGCTCTTAAGAGCGATAAGTACTTGCCACACCCAGGTGACGCACCTTGTTTGTTAACCTCCTCAGCCTTTTTTTACTTGACAATGGTGTGAATACTGTCGACCTAATGATAGCCAGTTTTTTGTTTGATTTGTTTGTTGAGCCTTGTTTAAATGTCATATTCCAGACTTGATTATCCATATGAACTGAGAAATCCAACGGAATAAAAAAATGAAAAAGTACTCTCAAAAGGCAGAAGTCAGCAAAAGAGGACCAAACCACAGTCATCAACTTCTCAGGAACTGTAGACAGGATGCAGACCCCCCCCCCCCCACCCCCTCCCTCCACCCCCTCCCTCCCTCCCTCCCTCCTTCCCGGTCCCCGTCGTACCACCCCTTCCTTAAAATACAGGCTCTCCTTCTGCAACCTTGGCACATTAGCACAGGATCCAGTGAAACACTTTAAAACCAGTTGCTCCTGATTGATGTATAGAACGCAGTCAAACGCATTATCAAATTGTGTAACTGAACATCTTTATCTCTTGGTAATTCAAATCTTTTCACATGTGTAACGCTGTCTGTTGGAAGTTTAACAACTCAGGGCCAAGTGATTCCTTCTTCATTCCTTCACCCATTCAATCATTAGTCTTTTGTTTGGAAATAAAACCCACAAATTGCTCCATTTTCAAATGCGGAGGAAACGAGAGCTTCAGAGTCTGGGCTATTCTAAATGTCATGAAACATAATGAAAAGGCTGGACTTTAACCGTGAAAGGTCTTTTTCCTTTCAATTTACAATTGAACATAAAAACTGTCTTTTTTTACAGGCAAATAAATGTTGTGAAATGGGTAATCCAAAATGTAGCCCATTTCATTATGTTTACCAATCTCAACCTAATCAATGCTTTCATCTCCAAACAGAGTATAGTTTAGTCAATTGCAACAGCCCTCTTTAACCAGATTACAAATGGTTTATCAAGAAGATACTTCATTACTAAGGCCTTGGGCATTAAGCTTTTTAAGCCACTTGCCCGAAGGCAAGTTATGTTATGTTTTACTCAGCCAATAGCAAAACATACTTGCCCAAAATGGAAAAGGTAGGCATATTAAGAAAATGTAAAAAACCAAGAAGTATTTGTTGAATTATAATAATTTATTCAAATACAAAACATAAAGAATATGGCTGCGAAGCTGTCAAACCAGCTAGCCCAACAGATGAAACACCAGGACCTCAAAATTAATATAGTATTCACAGTCTTTCCCACAGACAGGGGGGGGTGGGTAGACGAGGAATCCTGCATTTAACTTTTGTGTAAAGGAAAGTCAATTGTATAATATGAGACAATATAAATGGCATAATATTAATTATAATAGTCCTCAACCAATCAGACCAACGATCGCTTCAATCGCAACAATCGCTTCCCTGTCGTCATTGTGTTAAACCAGCCAATGGCGCCCCAGGGGGAAAAAAGCTTGGTGATTGGCTCTAGTAAAAGCGTATCGGAAACAGAAAGAAATGTAGTGCTCTCCAGACTCTGCTGCAGAGCGAATTCAAATCGCCGGCAGAACGGACTGGGGGTACCCAGTCTTGCACCGTAGCCTATCTCAACTATAACCGCATTTCTTAAACGCATCGTTTGCTGCGTTACCAACATTATCTATGCTGACCTAGGGTACGGGACGTTCAAAATCAATAACGTTGAGTTTATAAGGGCTTACATTATCTTTTCTGAGTTAACAATAATTGTGGGCAGGTGTTTTTGAGCACAGTACTAAAACTTTGGTAAAACGGACGCCGACCGTCTTCTCTGTGACAAATATCCCACTGCTTCCGGTTTTCCTTTGATAGGCGCGTTGAAATGTGTATCCGCCCAACACTGGAATGAATGCGCGCTTGTCTGTGTGTGTGCGTAAGAACGAGAATGTCAGGGAGAATGAGTGCTATGAGGAGATGAATGAACGGAACGATATTTATATTTAAAAATCGCAAAATAAAAGAAAAAAGCGTAACCAATTTGTGGCGCTCGGTGTTGATTCTGTGGCGCTTCGCCACACATTGGTCTGGGAAATACAGATTCATATAGGGCCTACTACAGCAATCAAAATGACAACATTTATGTTTATTTTTTTGGTGAATATTTCAACCTATTAATTGAATCCCGATTCGCTATAATGCATAATTATGAGCAAATAACCTGTAGTAAAAGCCCACCATTTGCAACTTCTACAGCAATCAGAATGGCAAAATTTATTTTTATTGATTTGTGGCGATTTCTTTCCAGAAACAATTCCACGTGAAGTCTGTGGGGTGTGAGTTGTAGATGGTCCCTGAAGCAGATATAGCAGCTGGAACGTAGGTTTAAGTGCTGTCCACGGAAAGATATTGATAGCAACAAAATGTCGTTGTGATTTTTGAAACCGTCCTCAACATACTATACCCGTAATGGAGTGAAATTGCTAACTTTTATATGCTGTCATGACGGACCCAAGGAAACTTACTTTTGCCTTTTTTTTTCATATCCTGGCGGCGTCTCATTTTCATGTGTCTTTATTTATTTATTTGTGTAACATATACCTGGCACATATACCTGGCCAGCAATAGCCCTGGCACCCCCCACACACCCCCCAGCCTGATTCATTCTTCTCCCTATACCTGGCAGAGTATAGCATTTTTCGGAGGCTGAAGTAACAAAACGAAGGTGCCTATTCTTTTTCTTCTATTCCGTATGTGGCAGTTGGCTATACGGAAACGACTGAACCCAAATTATTGTTATGATTCTTATTCTCCTGTTTTACCAAAAACCGATGCAAAGCGCTGTAGAAATCTCCTCTCCCGCGATAAAGGAGGACGTTTATTTGTAGGAATAAAAAATAAATAATCACTTGCCCGAACGGGCAACTACATGTCACATTTAAGTTGCCCCACACAGAGTTCACCTGCCCCGGGGCAAGCGGGCAAACGTTTCGAGGCTTGAAATGTAGGTTGTAGTTTGTTTGGTCTGGCTGTTGTAGGGTACCAAATCGATCACCTTTCTTTACCTGGGATACAGATGTCACTGCATGATATTGTATAGCAGGCCTATACAATTTCTTCATGTTTGGTTTACAGGAAGAGCGCTAATGGCCACATGTCGGTCACCTCACTATGGCTCATTTAGTCGTAGCTTCATGTCGACCCGCACCCCTTTGCCCCCTGAAGCATTTTTCAGTTCACTTGGCCATGGCACCCATAATGTATTCAAGTTCCCTTAACCTTTTAATGAAAAGTGGTAAGAGGGAGATACAGAAAGGAAGGGGGAGCTGTCTCTGGGCATTATCGGGAGATAAGGCTACTGTACTTGATTAGCGTGTAATAATTAGCATATGCGTGTAATCAGCATTATTGTGCGGCTCGTAGCCCCCGGTGACCCTGCTTTGCATAAGAGTACAGAAGACGAGGAGCATCCCTCACTTCTCAACAAAACGCGGTGTCAACTCTGCATCGATGCTCCCTCTCCTCCTCCTCCCCTCGTCCTCCTCCTCCCTCTCCTCCTCCTCCTACTCCTTTCTTCTACAATCTGATGGAAGTGTTCTGACTCCCACCTTGGAGCATGCTTAGTTTGTGGGAGGCTGGGTGAGATGTGTGTATGGGGGGGGGGGCACCAAATAGCTCCAGCCTCAGATACCTCACTCGGTCGTGGTATTTGCCTGTTTTGGTTCTACCCGGCTTTTAATATTTGGAATGGGTAGGTTGGATTTTTCTTTCCCTTTTTTTCTTTTTAATTATGCCGCAGTACAGTCTCTCCTTTAGCTCTTCTCCAATGTTCTCACCGCTAGCCCGGCGATTCATCACCAAATTGAGAGAGTCCTTATGGCCTCACTGAGAGAGCCTTCCTAATCCCCTCATTGAGGAGGGAGAAGAATGAATCAGGCTGGGGGGTGTGTGGGGGGTGCCAGGGCTATTGCTCTCCATCGGAGTGCCCTCCCTCCCCAGCCACCCACCCACCCCTGGGAGGGCAGAAAGCCACGCTCTTTCGCCTGCTTATCCCCTGGCCCTCCCAACTGTGTGCAGTCACTCAGAAACGGTCACCTTTTAGTCTTTGTGATGACTATATAGGCAAGGTGCATCGCTTTTTTTCTTTTCTGGGCCACATTGCACCAGAGCAACAGGAAGAAAAGAAAATCTTCAGATTTGATGCTCTAATCCATAACCTCTCTTAGTTGGGTTGAACTAGATGTTTCGGGAATAAGAATTATTTAAGCCTGCAGTTGAAGTAGTTATATAGGGCTGAGGCGTAGTCTATTGAGGATCGGCGTATCTCTCTTAGCTGTTTGCAGTGTCCCATGGCAAATTGCACAGATGCCAACCGGTTCCCCTGGCTGTGGGACAGATTTCACGGTGACTTCTCAGCAGCACAACAACATTAGATGTTTGAAATCAAATAACCTTGGTTTCTGAAAAGCATGGCTGACATGTTGGTATGGCTGGAACAAACTAGCTTCATTTCAATCTAAACGAAATGGTGGGGTGGAGTCATTGTTTTCCTAATTTTTATTTGTATTTTTTTTATCGAAAAAAGACCTTAGGAGAATATTGTCAATTCTGCCCTGCATCAGTATGTCGGCAGTTTTCTACAAAATTGCATACATATAGTATGCTTATTTTCTTCAGTTGTTTGTCTTGTTTGAAATAGAGAGTTACTTGAATGTCATTCGTAATAGTTCTATAGCACTCTAGGTAGACCCCGACCCCCCCATCCCCTCTACTCCCTGTATCCCCCTGTCCAGCATCCTGTATTTGCTTGGAAATTGACAAACATTTGGAGGGGTAAAGGGGGGGGGCCTTATGAGACATACTGTTTGTCCTTCTTCCCTGAGTCGGTTCCCATCCCTGGTTTCCAGAGAGCACTCTCAGGAGAGTGAACTTTGGGATCGTACTTTGTTCATGGACAGATAGGGGAGCATAAAAGGCCTCTTATGCCTCTCTTTCTCTCCCTTTTTCTCTTTCTTTTTCTCGCTCGCCCGCTCTCTCACTCTTGCACCCCTCCTTTCTACCATACTATAGCTTCTCCTTCGTGTGTGTGTGTGTGTGTGTGTGTGTGTGTGTGTGTGTGTGTGTGTGTGTGTGTGTGTGTGTGTGTGTGTGTGTGTGTGTGTGTGTGTGTGTGTGTGTGTGTGTGTGTGTGTGTGTGTGTGTGTGTGTGTGTGTGTGTGTGTGTGGAGATGGTGTGGGGAGGGGGGCTAAAACCCTTTTGGTCATTAATAAAATGGTTGGGGTTGTGGGTAGGGGGTGCTTGTCAGGCACAGTCAAGTGTAATCCAAAGTCTACAGCATCCTCTCCGACAACTATTTTAATGGAAATAGGGGAGCATATTGTATCAAGGCTACCATATCGTACTTGAAATGACAGTATCAAAAGTGGGAGTTGATACTATGGCAACAAAGCAGCTTTTTGCCAGCAAGCCGAGCCGCGGGAGGGAGGGAGGGAGGGAGGAAGGAAAGAGAGAGAGAGAGGGGGAGAGGTTGACGGGCCGGGGGAGAGAGGGAGAGAGGGAGAGAGAGGGAGAGAGGGAGAGAGGGGGAGAGGGGGAGAGAGAGGGGGAGGGGGGGGGCGGAGCGCGCGCCCGTGCGCCCACAAGCCCTTGCATCTTTTGTTCCTCGTTTCTTTCCCTTTTGGTATATGATGCAATGAGGTGCTATTGTGTTGCCATTTTTCTTTTGTAATACCTTTTTCTGGTCGTCTTTTTTTTTCTTCTCTGAAAAGGGGTAATGTGGAAGGGATAAGAAGGGGCCACGGAAAGGTTAAGGATGCACACTCTCAAACTTGATCATCCTGCTAAAAGCTAATGCATTGCTGGCCTTGAACCACTCACACACGCGCACGCACACACACACGCACACACACCCCTCGTACTTTAGAAGGCTTTGGACTCTTTTCATTCCATTTTTAATGAGCCTCATGGTATTATCTCCTGCACACCATGCGTTGCATGCTCTTCCAGGGTAGGGGAGAGCAGGGGGGTCTGTGGGTGATTGAGTGATCACCAACATAGTGGCAAACCTACGTCTAAGGTCAGCTGATGCATTCGTTTTCTTCTTTTGGGTTTACTTTGACATATATTTTGCTTTCAAAAACGCCATTATTCATTGAAAGGCATGGCAGGATTATTATTGTAAAACGCTACCGCCCTTCAACAAATCAATAGAACATGTTTCTTCTTGCAGGGCATTCTGTATTCTTTCTTTGTCCAAATTTCAAATGCAAACAATTGAATGTGTCCTCATATTAGTTCATATTAATGTTGTGGTAATGCTGACCCGAATCGCAATTGCTTCCTTTCTCTTCAAGTTTTATATATGGTTCAGCAATCTCATAAAACATTTATATTAATGCCCCTCTCCTACTCTCCTTGCCGTAATGTTGCTGTTATGATTAGTACTCTAATAAGCCAGTGTTCTGCTCATCTATCAATCTTTGCTGCAAGTAATTTTGACTTGACTAGGTGCTAAGAAATCCACAATCAGTTGGTGCATTCCTAATTTGTCTTAGGCACTGTTCTTTTACCAGATTCTCTTCGCCTCTCTGCCTCCACCTCAACCCGGCTCTGCCTCCACCTCAACCCGGCTCTGCCTCCAACTCAACCAGGCATTCCCTTTAACTTAACCAGGCTCTGCCTCCGACTCAATCATGCTCTCCCTTTTATCTTTACCAGGGTCTGACTCCAACGTGTGCAGACGCCACCACTAATGTAAAATGGCTACGTTCACATTGAGTTTGCTCCTCAAATTGAATTTGTCTTGTTTTATTCTGGAGTCTTCTTTGTTTATTTTAATCCGTCCCTCTTGTGTCTGCCCATTCCTTGAGTTTTCTTACCTTTCCCAGCTAAGTTTCCCACCATGTCCCGCTTGCTCTTCATTGACTTTTGCTCACCTTTCCTCCCCTGAAAGCATCCTTGGCGGGGATGGTGTATTTGTGTTGGGGTTCAGAGTGTACCTGTAGAGCAGTAATGAATCAGGGCCCAGGATGGCTTGCGTGGCCTGCCGGCAGTCAATTATCAGCCTATAGCCCAGAAACCCGACACACCTCATCCCTTAACCTCTGAACAGCCCTATTAGGGAAAACAGAGCCAGCCGAAACCTGATCTTTGACTTGTAAAGCTCCCACGCACCGCTCTCCTCTCTCAACAGTGTGTGTGTGGCTGGGTGGGTGGGTGTGAGAGGGAGGAAGGAGAAAGAGAGGGGGGAGGCGAGCTCTCACTTTTCAATTTTGTCCTTTCGGTTCTCCTCCTGGTGCTGTAATGCCAATCTCTTAATCACAGGGTTGGATATAGAGAACGGATCGGAAGGGCAGGTGACTTTATTCTCTATTCTTCTGCTACTGCAGGCTCCTTTTGTCTGCAGATGAGCGGCCCGGGAACAGACTTTGTGTGCTTAACGCGAAGGCTTCACAATGTGGACCCATTACCCTACTGCCAGTGTGCCTGCAACCTGTCAAATCTAGAAATATTTCTCCTGTGTGTGTGTGTGTGTACGACAAATTATGTGGTGTTTTCTTGCACACACGCGATGGGATTAATGTCGCAGCGGTGGCAGATTACCTGTAACTATGATCTGTTGTTGTGGGGGGGGGCTGCCCAGGAGTTAAGACCAGAGCAATGGGGCGGTAAAGCTAAGCTAATCCACTTGTGCTCCGGCATGGGGGGGGGTTGTTGTAGAAGGGGGGCAAGGCTGACAGTTTCACCTGGAGAGACCTTGAAACAAGAGTGGTGAATTAAATGAAGAGAGAGCGTGGGAGAGAGCGTGTGTGAGAGGCCGAGAGAGAGCATGGGGTTGATAGATGAAGTGGCTACAATTGGGTAGTCACAGCGATGGCTCTGATAGGCCCTTAGAAACACAGGCCCCCGGAAAAAAAGAAAAAAAACGTCAATACCTTTTAATCCATGCATATTTAAATATGCATTTCTAAATCGTAATTCAGTATCGTAATTCGTAATCGTAATTCAAGTGTGATTTTTAAGTGTGATACTTCAGTATCACTACGCAATTGCTGCATTCAAGTCAGTTGCTTTTGGTTACTGTCGTTGACCAACTCTCTATATTAACAACAACATTGCGGCTTCAGCATATGGAAAGCCATTACAGCAAATAAAAAAGTAAAAAAACTATAAAAAAGTTGCGGTAACGCAACCAAATTTTGCGTGATAACACATTATATATTTGGACATATTAGGGCAACAAAAATGGACACGGTGAAGTGCGTATTCTGGTTCTGGCCAATGGGGGACCTTGAATCAAGGCATTCATACTTATTTATGATGAGGTTCAGTCAATGATGTCAAACAACAACGCAAGGGGGCAGGTTGTGGTTCAGAAGAAGCCAATTTGAACTTCCACAGTCTGTCTGGTGGTACTACAGTCTGTCTGGGGGTACTACAGGTGGTACTAGAGTCTACCCAGGGGTGTTAGAGTCTACCCGGGGGTTCTAGAGTCTACCCGGGGGTTCTAGAGTCTACCCGGGGGTTCTAGAGTCTACCCGGGGGTTCTAGAGTCCCCCTTTCCACATCCCCCTTTCCACATCCGTCACCAACCTCGGTGTTAAAATGGACCCACAACTTAATTTTGACACCCACATCAAACACCTCTGTAAGACAGCTTTATACCACCTCAGGAACATCGCCAAACTCCGCCAATCACTCACCCTGGCTGATGCAGAGAAGCTCGTCCATGCCTTTGTCTCCTCCAGGTTGGACTACTGCAATGCACTCCTCATTGGGATCCCTGGCAAGAGCATCCAGAGGCTCCAATACATTCAAAACAGTGCTGCCAGGGTCCTGATGAGGGTGCGCAAGCATGACCACATCACCCCCATCCTGAAATCACTGCACTGGCTCCCTGTCTCACTCAGAATTGAGTACAAGGTCTCCCTCCTCACCCACCAGTGCCTTCACGGACTTGCCCCCCTCTACCTTCAGGAACTCCTCACCCCCCCGACAAACTCACGTACACTCCGTTCAGGATCCACTCACACCCTCCAAACCCGACATACAAAGCTGTGCACCATGGGTGATCGGGCCTTTTCTGCTGCTGCCCCTAGACTATGGAACGCCCTCCCTGACCACCTGAGGGCTCCACAGACTACAGCTCTTTTTAAACGGAACCTCAAAACCCATCTCTTTAAAAGAGCATTTAGCTAAACTTTCTAAATAGTTTTTTTGGTATTTTTTTCTCTGAAGCACTTTGAGATTCTTGAATATAAAGTGCATTATAAATACAATTTATTATTATTATTATTAGAGTCTACCCGGGGGTAGGGCTAGGCGATATATCGAATATATGCGATGTATCGCGAGATGTTCTCCAGGGGATGTATAAAATGCCCCTGTCGCGAACATCTAATACAAATTGGCACGTAATCTGTTTCTTTTTGCCGCCGCCAGCATACTCGTTGTGCGTTCACACAAAACGAGACGGGGCGACAAAATCCCATATAAAGTGAACGTAGACGCTAGGGATGTGTCGGTCGCGACTGATTCGTTACAACGAACGAATCCCGAACGTGAACGACAAGAACTGGTTCCCCAAAACAAGAAGAACTGGTTCTTTGATTCTTTTTATTTAACATAAACCAAACATATGGTCACGTAAATAAAATATACAAACGAACAGAGCTCCGTCTCCCCGCGACTCATATTGATTGAGTCTACAACTTCCTCAAAGATTCAGCCAATGAGAGGTAGCAATGGTGTTGGAATGGCACCTGGGTAAACCAATGACAAGGCGGTACCGTCGAATATGCGCGCTTTCTCTGTCTGACGTATCTTGGGTCATACCATTCGACGTGGGGCCACTCATATATCCCCCTACATCTTTTCGAAAATAGACTTGACCTCCATCTGTTTTTTGGATAAACGCATTTCCCAATCCCAGGAGTCTTTGCTCCATTCTACGTCAATTTAAGAACAAACAAAGAAATTAAACTGCAGTTCGTATTTTTTATTTATGACCATGCAAGTTCTGTAATGCCTGAACAATGAAGAATTAAATGTAAAGTAAAATAAAATTATAAATGTAAAACCATGAATGAAATATAGAGAGTAAGCAAGTGGTATAAATATTGGTGGGACGTTCGAATTATTATATAGCAGGTATCTCCAAACGGCGGACTGCGGTCTTGACGGTCCTATCCGGACCCATGACCAATTAAAAAAAAAAAAAATTATGAAAAAAAGTTTTTTTATTTTTTTTAAGATGTAATCTGACGTAACGAACGAATCAAAACGACCGAATCAAATAAACGAATCGTTATAGTGAACTGAACTGAAAGAACTAGTTCCCGGAAAAGAATCATTTTGCCCATCCCTAGTAGACGCGTATCGGGCGAATTCTTCGCAAGAGAAAACCGGCAACAAGTTTTGATTTGTCGCGCCACATTTTCCACGTTCACGAGGATTTGTGGCGCGACAAATGCACTCGAGTTGAAATGTATTTTCAATTTCTCGTGATGACAGCCAATCAGCGTTCAACAGCGTGGCCACTGAGTGACATGTGTAACGTAAACAGCCAATCAGCGTTCAACCATCAAACTCAGTGCAGTGCAGTCCGGGGTGAACTGCAGCATGGAGGAGAAAGTGATTGTTGCCGTTTGCGACTCCCGGACCTCTATATATAATAGTATATAATATAATATAATTGTATAATATCACGGCCAAAAGCTCTGTGCGCCTCCGGATGACCGTAGTGTGGGGAGCTCATAGGGATTGGGCTTCTCGGGGTATGTTTACCGGCGCTGCTATGGTTTCCGGTCTTGTGTGATCCAACGGTTTATTAGGCAGGCCCATCTAATAAATCTCTGTCTAATCAATACTTCATTCACTGCCTCTTCCGTGGTCATTGCAATATTATGAATAGACTGCGTTGGGTCCTCCGACGTCTCTCCCTCTTCCACAAAAGGTAAAGACATGCAATGGCACAAACACACTCACTCCCCCCGCCCGTTGCGAGTCTGCGAGATTCTCATGGACGCGCGTGTGTGACGTAGTCTGGACGGCGCGCTGCTGTAGGTGTGTGTACCTCCGACCGGTGAGTGAGAACAGCAAGAGAGAAAAAAGGATGGAAACTGAGGATTTGGTTTTGAAAAAGAATTGCATTGGATCCGTCGTCTGGCAGTGTATATATAATAATTATTATGCAAACAGTTAATAAATAATTAACGGTTTGAATAAATGCTGTGTTGGTAAATCTAACTTGCTGTGATTTTCCTTTTCTTATGTGCAAGTTCTAAATTGTTCCAATAGAAAGCACTAATGAGTTTAAACAATATGTATATTGTTTAAACTTATATTTCAGGAATACTAGAATTATTACTGACGTATGCCAGACATGGTTGAATCGAGCATTTATGATGTGCTGTAGAGGAGATTCAAAATATATCGAGATTTATATCGTGTATCGAGATATAGTAAAAAAAATATCGAGATATTCATTTTGGCACATATCGCCCAGCCCTACCCGGGGGTTCTAGAGTCTACCCTGGGGTTCTAGAGTCTACCCTGGGGTTCTAGAGTCTACCCTGGGGTTCTAGAGTCTACCCGGGGGTTCTAGAGTCTACCCGGGGGTGCTAGAGTCGACCCGGGGGTGCTAGAGTCGACCCGGGGGTGCTAGAGTCGACCCGGGGGTGCTAGAGTCGACCCGGGGGTGCTAGAGTCGACCCGGGGGTGCTAGAGTCGACCCGGGGGTGCTAGAGTCGACCCGGGGGTGCTAGAGTCTACCGGGGGGTGCTAGAGTCTACCCGGAGATATTACGGTCGACCTGGTTTCAAATATACCAGGAGCAGAAAAAGGGTTTTCTTTTCACTTTTTACCCCAGTAAAAAGAGTTCCTAATATCAGTTAAATTATTTTCAAGTGGTCCAACTGTAAAGATCACCTTTTCCAAACCCATTGGCAATTTTCTTTTTTCTTTTTTATCTTGCCTTGTTAGCACTTAAAATTCAATGTCAAAATGGCACCGGGATCTTGAAAGCCACCAAGGCCTTCAGTGTACACAAGGGGTTGACGCCATGGGGGGGGGGGGGGGAGATATGTGTTTCGAGGAGTCTCAAGGGCAAAAGGAAAACCTGACTTATTATCGAAAATGAAGAGCAGAGGATGGCCGAGGAAGGCAGAGACGACCACTTCTGCCTCCTTCCTCCGTACTCCACCTCAAATGAGTTCTCTGCCCCGGACCAGATGGATCTCCCGGCCCCTCCGCCCCCCTCCCCCCCTCTTTCACTGTTTATTTGTTTTGTTCTCCCCTTTATCTATTTACTCAGCCCATTGGTTAACTTAATCTTTTCCCCCTTACATTTTACCACACCCAGTCAACCACACAGGGGGTGGGGGCGGCGGTGGCGATCGATCGCACCCCCCCAACCCTGCAAGCATGTATGCCATTGCCCACGCGCTCAATTGCGTTGGTCCCGTCCTTCCTCTCATGAATTCTGACCTTCGGTGATTGTAGGCGGCCGATAACCCCCCTCCCCCCCACCCATCCACCTCACCGCTCTCTTTATCCGTCTCTCTTATGCGCTCTGTCTCCTCATCTGCACATTGTTGTGCTGGATGGCTGGCTGCCGCCAGGACCAGTGAAGAGGCACACACACACACACACACACACACACACACACACACACACACACACACACACTGTTCCGCCCTTGGTCATGGATGTACACACACGCACACAAAAGTCTTAAGTGTATTAGACCTTGGTGAGCAAATTGCAGAACTTTTTTCAACCAGAGGCCTATTTCAATTTTTTTCCTTTTCAATTTGGTTCTGTCTGTATGGCGCTTTGTTGTCGTCGTCCCCCCCCCGTCCCCCCCCTGCTCTTCTCTTTTACCCAGAAAGTCAGTTGGTAACACAAGGCTAAGCCCAAACCAACTACAAAAGTAAACATTTCCCTCGCTCCACTGCCTCGAACTAGCACAAAATGCCCACCGATGCCTGCCTACAGCACCATTCTTCTTTTGGTTATGTTTTAATGATGGGTGACATTGGTGGCTAGAAGGAGCGCTAAGCAAATGGGTTTCTGAAGTGGATGGAATTCTCTCTTTTCTCTCTGAAGAATATTTCATTGGAGCGACGGAGGAAAAAATAAGAAATCACAGCAAATGGAACAAACAACTCTTGAGTCTGAAGTTAGCGCAATCGTAATGGACCACAGAGAAAGTCTGTAATGCAGACCGCTTTCAATTTACAGATTTGGTTCTTGCTTGTCCAGAATATATTTTTTCTATAATGTGACTTGGGGCAAGATTACATACATTTTGCTTTACATACATTTTTTTATTGATATACAAATCAAAAGTTGTACCAGTATATTCTATTGACCGTGTGTGTGTGTGTGTGTGTGTGTGTGTGTGTGTGTGTGTGTGTGTGTGTGTGTGTGTGTGTGTGTGTGTGTGTGTGTGTGTGTGTGTGTGTGTGTGTGTGTGTGTGTGTGTGTGGGGGGCTTTGCATGCATATCCTTAGACCAACCTGCCCATCTTCAAGCTGAAGGAGTCTCGCGTGCGCCGACGTTATAGTGACTTCGAGTGGCTCCGAGCAGAGCTGGAGAGGGAGAGCAAGGTGAGCGCACCAAGGCAAGGCGCCCCAAGGCCCCTGCCACGCCCGCCGCATGCAGACGCGCTGGTCCACAGCCAGCAGTACCAACAGTATAGTAGCCTCGCTATTGGGACTCAGTGAGGGGGTAGCAGCCTACCATGCTAATGCTGTGGATGATATTACTTTGCTGAGCTACATCATCCACATCTGCGGTGTCCATGGATACAATTATCAATATTATGCATCAGAGTTTTCATGAATAGAGGACCTGATTTTAGAAAATGGTCAAGTGTTTTTTATTTTAGCCCTTGGCTATCATTGTGAGGTCCTCAACACATGGGCCCACATTTCAATGAGCCATATTTAAAGGACCTCTACGTATCAGTGAAAACACATCGCCCACCTCTCCACGCAGTCTCCAAGAGTGGACAGATTGTCATAAGGTCCAACTGCTGAATGTATATATTAAAGAAAGAGGCACTGCGGTCAATGCCCCCATTAACAATTCATTGTAATGTGTTGTTTCGTATAAATATATCAAATATATAAATTTGGGCTGGTTGAAAAGCTGTATTTCCACGGTGCTCCACCTCTAAAGATGTTTTGTTCGTCCCCTGGCCTCAGGTGGTGGTGCCCCCGCTGCCGGGGAAGGCCCTGGCCCGACAGCTGCCGTTCCGGGGGGACGACGGGATATTTGATGACTCTTTCATCGAGGAGAGGAGACAGGGTCTGGAGCAATTCCTCAACAAGTAAGGTCTCCCTCTGCTACCCCTGTCAATTTGCCTCTTTCCCCCGGGTTTAGGGTCCAAAAAAATAAGTATGAATTTTGATATATAAAATATATTAAAAAAGCAGAAGGACATCAGATGGGAAATAAATGTAAACGTTGTAGTTTGAACACACTATCACCAAGGTAGACCTTGTTTTCACGTAGGTAGTAACATTTTCAATGATGTGAGACACTGCTGTGGTGTGGAACCGGCCTTCACTAGTGAATACTGGTCTACTCCATGGTATCAAATCAGAACCATCATTACTGTGATGACACCTCTGTTGGGCCAAGGAGGTAAAATAGAATGAAAATAATTTATAAAAGAATCTCTAGACACGATTAATGGTTGATGATTGGTGATCTTTTTCAACAGGCGTTTCGTTCAAGGATTTGTTACTCTTTCCTGTGTCTGTAAATGTTTTTATGCGTGTCAATTTATATGCATCTATGGCTTCCACCTCCTTGGATCTTTGACTTTATACTTCTGTCCAGTTTGTCTATCCCTTGAACATCGGAAAAAGTAAAGTAAGTTAAAGCAAGTTAAATGGGACAGGATCCAAAAGAGATCATTATATACCTATAATTATAATACCACCCCAGATTTTACCTCCTGAAGACGACGCCTTTTGTCTGTCGGTTAGATGCTCAACTTTCCGTTTTTTTGTTTTACTTTTTGCGATGTTAACTAACTGAACCCTGTGGAACGAGGCCAAGTCTTGCACCCACTCTCCTCCTTAATTCTCCTGCGTAATTACCTTGTAGAAGACGAGAACCACCTAAGGGGACACAAGTGTGCCCCCCATCCCCCACCCCCTCCTTCCGAACCACCACCCAACGTATTTTTTTCTTTCCCACATTTGTTTTATTGTGTGTATGTGTAATTTATGATAATTGCGGCTCAAATTGCAGCGCGTTATTTCTTAAGGGATGGTGTGTGCACCCCAGCTTATTTTTTGATCCAGCGCCTCCCGTTTCCTGCTGCCAAACAATAAAAGTTACAGTGGGATGGTAATTATTTGCTTTGATTGCAGACTTGGCCATCATCTTTGTTTCATGTGCAAATGCGGCCGTGTTACCTGCTCACATAATGGCTGTGCAAAGACAGTGGAAGGAAAATTATAATCCATAGTTCTGCAATTTTAGTGTTTTTTTTGTTCTGTTTAATTATTTAAAAGATGCTGAGAATGTGTTTGGTAATTACCATTATTTTTTTCTCCATCCACTCTTAGTTTCTGTAAAGGCAAAACACTCCTGTTGATCATAGCATTGTTGAGGCTTAATAGCGACTGAGTCGGCTTGCCAGCCTAGTTTAATGTGTGATTGAGAGCATTGTGATGGGGGGGGGGGGGGGTCTTTAGGAAATGGTAAATATAATTATTACTCCAAAACAAGTTTGTAGAAGTGGGGAAACTGTCTGCTATGTTCAGATCAGTGCAGAGTGGCTTTATTTAAAGATGATACTTTTTTGCATCTATATATTAATTTTTGTCTTGGGATGGTGTGTGTGTGTGTGTGTGTGTGCGTGCGCGTGCGTGCGTGCGTGCGTGTACGCGCGCGCGTGCGTGCGTCCGTTAGGGATGGGCAAAATTATTATTTTCCGGAAACTAGTTCTTTCAATTCAGTTCACTATAACGATTTGTCCGTTTGATTCGTTCTTTTTGATTCGTTCGTTACGTAATTTTTCAGGGAATCTCACAGGTGTCTGCCCCCCTCCCCGCTAGACGTCCCTGAGCATAATTTAAGCGACTTCTAGGCTCTACCCCGCGTGAAAAAAGATATACTATATATTACAACCAAACGTCCCACCAATATTTATACCACTTGCTTACTCTCTATATTACATTCATGGTTTTATATTTTTTTTACTTTACATTTAATTCTTCATTATTCAGGCATTACAGAACTTTCATGGTCATAAATAAAAAATACGAACTGCAGTTTAATATCTTTGTTTGTTCATGAATTGACATAGAATGGAGCAAAGACTCCTGGGATTGGGAAATGCGTTTATCCAATAAACAGATGGAGGTCAAGTCTATTTCCGGAAATGTAGGGGGATATATGAGTGGCCCCACGTCGAATGGTATGACCCAAGATACGTCAGACAGAAAGCGCGCAAATTCGACGGTACCACCTTGTCATTTGTTTACCCAGGTGCCATGGCAACACCATTGCTACCTCTCATTGGCTGAATCTTTGAGAACGTTGTAGACTCAATCGATATAAGGTCGCGGGCAGACGAAGCTCTGTTCGTTTGTATATTTTATTTACGTGACCATATTTTTGTTTTATGTTAAAAAAAAAAGGATTAAAGAACCAGGTCTTTTTGTTTTGGGGAACCAATTCTTGTCATTCACGTTCGGGATTCGTTCGATGTGAACGAATCGGTCGCGACCGACTCATCCCTAGCGTCCGTGCGTGCGGGGGGCGGGGTCCGTTTTTTTTGCCCTGTCAATGGTTGGCCTCTTTCATGTCTGAAATATTTCCAATTAAAGTTCATCTCTGTGTGCGTCACCTGGGGTCACTGTTATCAGAGTGTTGTTCTGAGAATGTAAGATTAGTATTTTCTAATGGGGCTCAGGTGGCCTCTCTTCATCCTCTAAACGGCAATCTTAAATGGGAGGGGGGGGTAGCTGGTGGTAAAAGGTGCTTTGAAAAGTGCGTGCCCTTGGCTTAACTAACGTAGTGTTCACATGTAGAGCATGTTAACGGGCATAATAAAAATAAACACACAAACGCGACATCATTAAACCCAAGAGGGCAAAGGACATTGTGGCCACATCCACAGCGTCCATGCATCCATGTCTGCAAGAATCCTTCTGTGTGAATCTAATGCAGTCCTCCGAAGCAGCAGCACTCGATGGTGACTGCACCCCTGCCTGGGATGCTTAAACATCCTCACTACCTTTTGTTTATAAAAAGTGGGTCCATGACCACTTACATTGTAAACACTTGCTTGCCTTTTGCTTTTGGTGGTGCAATTATGTCCCAAGAGGATCAAATGCTTACTGACAGTATTTTAATAAAGAAATATGTTGCAAGAGAAGAATCGTACAGTGCTATCAGTATTAAATAATGATATCGTGCATGGGAGAAATAACAATTGGTTTATTTTATAACTTTTTTTTTCTCTTAAACCATTTGATTTAGCTTCCATGTCTCCAATAGGTTTGTTAGCCTTACAGTCAATGTTTTTTATACAAGCAAGGAGCCATTTTTAATTCCATTCCGTAATATCTATAGTGGATTGACATCTCAAAATCGATGTAAATGAAGTGCACATCAATATTTTCAATGTTGAAAACTAGGATGAGATCAGGAGCATTTATGACGCATGTAGTGTTCTCCGAGAGGAAGTGGTTCAAACCTCTTTTGAAATGCATGACAACAACGTTTGTATGAACGAGTATGAACGTAGTGAGTCATTTTTTATATAAAACTTTCTTGTATTTACAGTACACCGTGTGTGTTTGTGCGTGCCATGTGTCTATTTGAGTGTGGGTGTGTTAGTGTGATGCACTCCGAGTGGGTCTGTATTGAAACGCTGCTGTCAGTTGTTTATTTGTTTTGTGTGTGTCTGTTTCAGAGTGGCCGGTCATCCCCTGGCCCAGAACGAACGTTGCCTGCACATGTTTCTACAGGATGAATCTGTGGACAAGAACTACACCCCGTCCAAGATCCGACCCGCCTAGGAGAGCCACGCCATGCCTGGAAGTGGCCCCGGGCGTGCACGACAACCCCAAACCAAACGCTCTCGCCCCAGACCACACCTCCTGGACCACAAACATTTCAACCCCCCCCCCCACCCCTCCTCTGTCACCTCCTCCCTGTTCGACTCTTAGACATCCCAAACCTTGTGCTCGTCTGTCCCACTTTGTAACCCCAATCGTTCGTAAAAAAAGATGTCTGACAAATTATGCCTGCTAGGTGAAAATGAGAAAACAGTTGTTGATGTTGTTGTTGTTGTTTCTCCCGCTGAAATCTATTTATCAGTACGGTGCGTCCTTCATTGTTTTAATTTTCGTTTCCATGGCGACAACACAAAGGTCATCATCTCTTATTACAGAAGTACACACACACTATTTTGATGGGTCGCGCACCACAGCCACGCATTACCAGGCGTGGCTCAGTTACTGAACTATTAGTGTCTAAACCAGCACCTTCCTTGTTTCATGTAGTGGTTTTCTAGCGAGTGAAGAGTAATATACTTGGGGGTTGGGGGGGAGGGGGGTGGGAGTGGGACCTGCAGTATTTCTACGGGCTATATGCATTTTGAGATTTGTATACTGCTGTGCCATTTTCTTTATTTCGAAAGTTTTTAAATAAACCGGTCAAATCCACTGATGCACAAGCACAATCGTTGGCATTTCTTCATGATCCATGCAGCAGACACCAGAATGGTAAAACACAATGAAAAATTAGGAATTTTCCGTAGAAAATGGAGTTTGGACAAATGCTGCTCCTTTTTAAATGCAAGATAAAAACGGGGTACAGCAAACATTTATAAATGATTACTTAGTAATGTGTCTTCAGGAAATGTCGGAACCCAAACAATTCTGGGCCTTTGGTTGTATTGAATTTCTGAATTTGTCATTTGCAGCTTTTGTATTCAACCTTTAAATAATCCTTTATAAGTAACCACACATCCTCGTTTTCATCATGGCCAACAACAGTTTGTGTGTAATAGTTTTGTGGTTAAGAAAAAAAAGATTGAATGCTTTAAAATTACTTTTGGCCATTATAAAAATGTATAAAATCCCTTAACATATATGCATTTTATTCTAGTATTTCATTACAACTCGCAAATAGTTTTTACAACAAAATTAAAACATTACAAACCACAACATTTTCCAAGTGCTGATTTTTATACAAACATATAAACATATATATATGTATATTTATTTATATATATATATATGTATATATATATAAAGGCTATAACCTGTGTTAGTGTCTAACTTCAAAAAGTCGACCTAAACATTTTAATAGGGCTCCTCGGATTGAACATAACCAACACAATTCGTGGCAACACTAAACACTGATAAATTCCGATGCAATGTTATATTTTTTAGTTAAGGTAAAGATGCAGGTATTTTTCTACTCGTTCTAGAAGTTTTCTCGTGTCCATGAGGGCCTGCGCGGCGGTCCGCAGCGCGTTTGGTTTCAGCACTGGGTCAAAGGGAGAGCGCCTCGTCCCCTCTGCACGGTCGGCGATGCATGCGTCCTCCGTTTTTGGTTTTCCTCCATTCAGATTTGACACAGCAATATGTGATTGAAAGGGCATTGGTCAACCAGCTCATTGGTCTTACAGACACTCGAAAAGGATTTAAAGTTTCATTGTCAAACCATCTTTTTCTTTTTTTCTTCAGCAGAAGCTCGTCCCAGAGTCATTAGGCCACGCCCACATTTAGCCTTTGTTTCTCCTCAGTAGTGAAGACCTATTCTCCTGAAGGGCAAATGTATGGTGAAAGTTACAGGCTATCCTTCACCCAAGAAGAGCAACATTTAACAGGCTACTTGGTCAAATCTGGCTGTTTAACAGTCTTTTCCTCCTCGGGAAAACCCATATTAACCTTCTTATCGTCTTTCCATCATCAACCAATCAAATAATTTGTGCTCCTCAAACGTCCATCCCTGCGGACGCCTGCTCGGGCTCGCAGTCATGTCCCAATATTGTTCTGCCGCTTGACAATTGTTGAAGAAGAAACTGATAAAAGAAAATCATATATCGCTCGACTTGTACATGTCGGAGAGCAGCCTCGTGATGGGCACGTTGCCAATGGTCTTCTTGAAGAACACCTCCTCTATGGTGGAGGAGCTGACGGAGCGCAGCGCGGGCAGCAACAGCAGCAGCTTCCCGAAGCGGCAGGGCTGAGTGGGGTACCTGCGTCACAACATGGGATTAACATGTTAATATTATCAACATGTTTCATGTTCCAAAAGGGTATATATATATATATATATATATATATATATATATAAGACCAGGCTGTAATTATTTATACTATAGAATTAGCCAAAGGCGTTCTAGGGGCCCTGCTCCAACCTAGGGGCCCTGCTCCGCCCTAGGGGCCCTGCTCCGCCCTGGGGGCCCTGCTCCGTCCTAGGGGCCCTGCTCCGTCCTAAGGGCCCTGCTCCGTCCTAGAGGCCATGCCCTGTTCTAGGGGCCCTGCTCCGTCCTAGAGGCCCTGCCCTGTTCTAGGGGCCCTGCTCCGTCCTAGAGGCCCTGCTCCGTTCTAGGGGCCCTGCTCCATTCTAGGGGCCCTGCTCCGTCCTAGAGGCCATGCCCTGTTCTAGGGCCCCTGCTCCGTTCTAGAGGCCCTGCTCTGTTCTAGAGGCCCTGCCCTGTTCTAGGGGCCCTGCTCCGTCCTAGGGGCCCTGCTCCGTTCTAGGGGCCATGCTCCGTCCTAGAGGCCATGCCCTGTTCTAGGGGCCCTGCTCCGTTCTAGAGGCCCTGCCCTGTTCTAGGGGCCCTGCTCCATCCTAGGGGCCCTGCCCTGTTCTTGGGGCCCTGCTCCGTTCTAGAAGCCCTTCTCCCTTCTAGAGATTCCATTCTAGAGCCCATGCCCCATTCTAGAAGTCCTGCTCCGTTCTAGGGGCCCTGCTCCGTTCTAGGGGCCCTGCTCCGTTCTAGAGGCCCTGCTCCGCTCTAGAGGCCACACCCCGTTCTAGAGGCCACGCCCCGTTCTAGAGGCCACGCCCCGTTCTAGGGCAAATGCTCAGACCA